>NW_018242819.1:220823-239339 GCF_001263595.1 Phalaenopsis equestris
CTTCATTCCAAATTGGTCTAACTTCCTTGAAATTGCTGCAACTTGATTTGCTAGCATGCAAAAGCATCAGTTTTGTGAAAATTGGATTCATGAATATTTACTACTTTCTTGGGATTCACCCTCTCAGAAGGCCACTAAAAATTATTGGTAGCCATTTCTTCAATTAAAGCAAAAGCGTCATGAAATGGTTTTGACATCAATGAACCACCCGCACTGGCATTGATAATTGATCTAAGAGATCCAACAAACCTATTATAAAAAGTTTGAATTATTAACCAATCTGATATAGGATGGTGTGGACAATTTCATAAGAGTTCTTTAAATCTCTCCTATGCTTCATAAATAGATTCCCCTTCAAACTGATTAAAAGATGTAATATCATTGCTAAGCTTCACAATTTTTTATGGTGGAAAATATTTAGCAAGGAATTTTTGTGCTAAATTACCCCAAGTCTGATAGATCCAGGTGCTAACAAATTGAACCAAATCTTAGCTTTATCCCTCAGTGAGAAAGGAAATAACCTAAGTCTTATGGCATCATCTGATACACCATTGTATTTAAATGTAGTGCACAATTCTAGAAAATTGGCAAGATGTAAATTTGGATCTTCAGTTGGTGATCCCCCGTTGGTGATCCCCCAAACTGATTATTTGATACCATTTGGATAATAATAGGTTTAAGCTCAAACGAATGAGACACTACAGTAGGTTTTTGAATACTACAATGAAGTTCATCTACAGTAAGGTTGACATAATCTCTTAAAGGTCTAAACTCTTGATGAATTTTAGCATTTTAATCATTTTTGTTTGCCATTTCTATAATTTTTTTTAGAATTTTTTGATTTTTCTAACAGTTCTCTCTAATTCAAAATTGTAGGGCATTAGTCATTCATAACTTGAACTACACATACACTAACATAAAATAAAATAAAACTAAACACACACAAAATAAAATCCAATAACTTAAAGTTTAAATAAGACTTTCTAAAAATAGAAAATTTCTTTTAAATCAATAGTTTTATTATATGTTTCACTTCACTTCCTCGGCAACGAAACCAAAAACTTGATAATAATAATAATTTTGATTATATTTTCCACTTATAATTCCTTATTTCACAATCAAACCAAAAACTTGATCCTGAAGAAAACTAAGAATTTAACTTTTAATTTATATATATTGGGATACTACGCAAGTATACGTATCGTTATCAAGTAATATAGGACTTTTTGATTAAGACCTGAGTATCGAACCCACAAGGAAGATATGCAATATGCACTTTTTTGGAAAACTTTCTATTTTTAAAAAGACAATTATTTAAACTAAAGAAGTTTTTGCAGTAAAAAAAGTTTAAATATTTTTAGTAATTTTAATATTTTGACAAAAATAGAACAAACTTAAAAAGATAACTTGAGTTTTTTTAGAAGAAAAGCACTAAATATGAAAATATCTTTCTGCTTATCATGAATCAGTAATAAGTATAGAAATTCTTTTGTGGAAGTATGCATATTGTGCTGTGCCAAATAGGAGAAAAAATATTTTTTACCCTTACTAGAGATGCTATAAAGAACATTGGCTAATTTAAAGTTTGAATAGCTTTGAAGATTGGCTAAGCATGGAAGATACTAGCTCTCACTCTAGAGTTCCCTCGATTCCCTCCACCTAGGGGCTAACATCTTGTATCAGAACCTAAAATAATAAACCAAGATGGGGGCTTTGACCTGTCACTTTAAAGTCCTCTAACTCTACACCTGTCAATGAATATTTCCCTATTTATTTGCACTCAATCATATGAACTACATTCTCATTCATATAACCTCATGTGGTTCTTTCTAATTGTTGACTGAGACAACACCAGCCCGGTTCTTACATGTACTCACAACAAATTTTAACATCTGGATTGGCCAAATCAAAAAGTAAATGAAGTACATGGATTTAAATCATCACAACTTCTTCCAACATTAAAGATCAATACTCTCCACAACTTTCATCCAACACTTAATTACTTATCCTTTTAAGAAGAAAGATAAAGAAAACTACTCAGAATCATTGTAGAAAACAAAACCACACTTTAGTTTAAAAGTATAAATCATTGTCAAACCAACAACAAGTCTCAATTAAAACCCAAAATAGTCTAAAACAAAAGATTAAAACTTATCTCAAGTCCTCTACCAAAATCTTGAAGTTCCTTTGAATCTCTTTTATTTTACAACACTCTCGATATAAAACTTAAATAAAAAGGATAAATATGTGGTGCGTGAAAATCTCTCAAACTAACTCCCCAATTTTAGAACTTTCAAAACTTTTTCAGTGCTTTCAGGAACCCTTTCAAAGTCTCAATCTTCCTTTTTTTCTAATTCTCCAAAAGGTGCCTTGGTATCTCTACAAAATGTGCCTTGATTTGATGTATTTCCCCAAGAGATGCATCCTTTTGCAATATATTTCATCCATGGTGGTTGTAACCACCTATTTAGCCAATAGATGCCTCAAAAACCTCTTAAAAATTTACAAAAACTGAATTTACTCATCCAAGAACTGCCACTGGCGCTTAAGCCCGGGGCCTCTAGTGCTTAAGCACGACCTTCTCTATTTAACCAGCACTTAAGCGCCGGATCTGATGCTTAGGCGCCAAAACACTTTTACACATTTTTCACCTATTTGCTCTAAATTTGATCATTCTTCACTCCTTTAAGCATTTTTCACCTTTTTATCTGTACCTGAAAGAAAAACATAAAAATACCTTCCATGAAAGTGTAATATCTCAAAAATAGGTATAAAAATGTGTCTAAAAATACTATATATTTTAGGTGTATCTATCACACGCCACCCATTAATACTGAACAATTTTTCATCTGGAAAATGTTCATTAATTTCTTTTTCAAAATAGAGTGGTTTTTCTAACTTAAGCCTGGACAAATGATCGGCAATTTGATTTTCAATTCCCTTTCAATCTGCTATTTCAAAATAAAATTCTTGCAAAAGAAGAATCCATCTTATAAGTCTATGTTTAGCATACTTCTAACACTTTTTCAATGGTTGTATAATTAATTTGAGTTTCATTAAGAGATTTACTACCATAGTAAATTACTTTAAAAATTTTATCATATCTTTGTCCTAAAACTGCTCCAATAGCATAATCACTAGCATCACACATCAACTCAAAAGGTATTCCCCAATCTGGTGAAATTATAATTGGTGCAGTGACTAATTTTTATTTTAATAATTCAAAAGCTTTTAGGCATTCCTCATCAAAATTGAAAATTACATTTTTCTCCAGTTAATGACATAAGGACTTAGCAATTTTTTAGAAGTATTTAATATATTGCCTATAGAATCCAACATGTCCTAAAAAACTCCTAATTCCTCTTACATTTGTTAGATAAGGTAAATTAGTGATCACTTGAATTTTAGTAGAATCTACTTCCATACCATTTTTTGATATTTTATGTCCTAATACAATTCCTCCTACTATCATAAATTGGCATTTTTCTCAATTAAGGACTAAATTTGTTTCTTCACAGCACTTAAGAACTTTTGATAAATGTTCTAAACATGAGTCAAATGAAGTTCCAAACACTAAGAAATTATCCATAAACACTTCAATCTATTTTTCAATTAAATCACAAAAAATTGCCATCATAAATATTTGAAATGTAGCAGGGGCATTACGTAAACCTAAGGGCATTCTTCTAAAAGCAGAAGTACCATAAGGACTGGTAAAAGTTGTTTTCTCTTAATCCTCAGGAGTTATTTAAAATTGGTGATAACCAGTATATCCATACAGAAAACAAAAGTATTTATGCCCAGTTAGTCTATCCAGCATTTGCTTTAGAAAAGGTAGTGGAAAATGATATTTCCTAGTGGCAAGGTTAATTTTCTATAATCAATGCGTATTCACCACCCTGTAACTTATCTAATAGGTATTTATTCATTATGTTCATTCACAGTCACAGTTACTCCTCCTTTCTTAGGAACACGATGAATTGGACTAACCCATGCACTATCTGAAATGAAATAGATAGGGTAGATAATTTCAGCATCTAACCACTTTAAAATTTTTTTCTTAACAACTTCTTTCTTATAAGGATTCAATCACCTTTGAGGATCAGCCTTAGGTTCGCAGTTCTCATTCATATGAATTTTATGCATACAAATTGAATTAAAATTTTTCAGAATTTTCATCAATCTATCTTCTTGTTCCATCATTAACTTTGAGGAAATTATAACCGGTAAAGTAGAGGAATCTCCTAAAAAGGCATACTTTAAATGATCAGGAAGTAACTTCAACTCAAGTTCTGAGGTTTTTTAATTGATGGACAAAATGATTTATCTTTGTCTATTATGTCAAAAATTTTAAAACTTTTTTGAACATAACTTGAATCTTCCTTAAAAAGGTTTACACATTGATCTAATTCCTCTTCTTGTTCGTGTTTAAAATCTTTTTTTTCAGATTTTTCTTCATAAATAGTCTTGAAATTTAGATATCCTATAACATCAATTCTATAACATTTATCATCTTTACATTTTGCAGGATATTTCATTGATCTTGAAATGTTAAAAGTAATAGTTTGATCATTGATGCATAATGTTAATTTCCCTTTATGCACATCTATCATTGTTCTTCTTGTGGATAGAAAAGGTCTCCCCAAAATGATAGGTATCTCTTTATCTTCCTCCATATCTAGCATAATAAAATCAACAGGAAAGATAAATTGATCCACTTTCACTAGGACATCTTCTATAACTCCTTTAGAGTACGTTATTGAACAATCTGCTAACTGTAGAGTTACAGTAGTAGGGGTTATTTCTCCTAATCCCAATCTTTTAAATATTGATAATGGCATAAGGTTAATGCTTGCACCTAAATCATATAAAGTTTTCCCATAAAATTTTTCTCATATTGCACATATAACTGAAAAGCTACCAGGATCTTTAAGCTTTTTAGGAAGCTTCTTCTGAATTATAGCACTGCACTCCTCACTAAGTGCAACAGTTTCATTATCTTCAAACTTCTTTTTTCTGTTGAGAATATCCTTCATAAATTTAACATAACTCAACATTTGTTCTAAGGCTTCTGCAAATGGAATATTAATTGTAAGCTTCTTAAGAATATCTAGAAGTTTTGAAAATTGCTTATCCAACTTCTGTTGACGAAGTTTAACATAACTCAACATTTGTTCTAAGGCTTCTGCAAATGGAATATTAATTGTAAGCTTCTTAAGAATATCTAGAAGTTTTGAAAATTGCTTATCCAACTTCTGTTGACGAAGTCTCTGAGGAAATGGTTGTGGTAATTTTTCTAAATCAATTTTAAGTGGAGAAATAGGGCTTTCAAAATCTTTTGGAGCGTCCTCTTTTGATTCTTTAATTTCTTCTCTCTCTACTTCAGTTACTTTTTGAATCCTACCTTCCAACTCTCTTCCGCTTCTAAGTTGAACTGCTTTTACTTGCTCTTTATTCTGATCTTTCAAACTTATTTTACTATTACTAGGAAGTGTTCCTTGGGATCTATTACTTAATGAATTTGTAATTTGTCCAAGTTGATTATCAATATTTCTATTTTTAGCTCCTTGACTTTATAACTGATTTCCCATTTATAACACCACTTCTTCTATAGATAACTTCTTCTCCTTAAATTATGTATTACTGTTGAAACCTGGAGGATAAGTAGATTTATAATTATTATTCCCTTAGTTTTTCCATTTCCCTAATGGATTTTCTTGATTGTTCCCCCATTGTTGATTATTACCACCCGTAGTATTATTCCAGTTAAAGTTGGGATGGTTCTTCCAACCTGATTTATAATAATTTGAATATGAGTTATCAAACTTGTTATTTATAACATTCAGAGTTTCTAAGGATGCTTGAGAATCTACCATTTGGCCTAATGAATTCTCTTCAATCATGGAAATTGGTTGAGAAAAATTTATTCCAAATTGGTCTAACTTACTTGAAATTGTAGCAACTTGATTTGCTAACATAGTAAATGCATCACATTCATGAATATTTGCTATTTTCTTTGGATTCACCCTCTCAGAAGGCCATTGAAAATTATTGGTAGCCATTTCTTCAACTAAAGCATAAGCATCATGAAATGGTTTTGACATCACTGAATCACCAATAGCGGCATCGATAATAGATCTAAGAGATCCAACTAATCCATTATAGAAAGTTTAAATTATTAACCAATATGGTATAGCATGGTTTGGATACTTTCTTAAGAGTTCTTTAAATCATTCTCAGGCTTCATAAATAGATTCCCCTTCAAACTGATTAAATGATGTAATATTGTTTCTAAGCTTCACAGCTTTTTATGGTGAAAAATAATTAGCAATGAATTTCGGTGCTAAATCACCCTGATTTCTGATAGATCTAGGTGCTAACAAATTTAACCACATCTTAGCTTTATCCCTCAGTGAGAAAGGAAATAACCTAAGTCTTATGACATCATCTGATACGCCATCATATTTAAATGTAGCGCATAGTTCTAAAAAATTGGCAATATGTAAATTGAATCTTGAGTTGGTGATCCCCCAAACTGATTATTTGATACCATTTGGATAATAGCAGGTTTAAGCTCAAATGAATACTACAATGAAATTCATCTACAGTAAAGTTGGCATAATCTCTTAAAGGTTTAAACTCTTGATGAATTTCAGCATTTTGATTGTTTTGATTTGCCATTTATGTACTTTTTTTAGATCTTTCAAGATTTTTGGTTTTTTTTATTTTTTTGATGTTTTTAACAGTTCTCTCTAATTCAGAATTGTAGGGCACTAGTCCTTCAGAACCAGAACTATGCATACACAAACCTAAAATAAAAATAAAATAAAACACACAAAATAAAATATAATAATTGTTAAACTTTAAATAAAACTTTCTAAAAATAGAAATTTACTTTTAAATCAATTAATTTCTCCTGCAACGGTGCCAAAAAAAATGATCCCGACTTACTACTTATATACAATAGTATAATAATATCTCTGATTATATTTTCACTTATATTTTCTTACTTTGCAATAGAGTCAAAACTTGATCCTGAAGCAAAAAGGAATTTACAAATAGGAATTAAAGGAATTTAAGTCTATAATTTATATATTGGGATACTACGCAAGTATACGTATCGTTATCAAGTAATATAGGACTTCTTGATTGAGACCTGAATATCAAATCCACAGGGAAATATGCAAAATACTCTATTGAACGAAAAATTTTCTATTTTAAAAAGACAATTACTTAAACTAGAGATGCATTCAGAGTAATTAAAATCCAATTCTTTTTGGTATTTTTGATATTTTGATAAAAAAGTAAAAATTTAAAAAGATAACTTTAGTTTATGTAAAAGAAAAGCACTGGATTTGAAAATATCTTTCTCCTTATCATGAATCAGTAATAAGCATAGGAATTCTGATGTGGTAGTATGCCAATTGTGTTGTGCCAAAAAGAAGAAATTATATTCTTTACCCTTAATAGAGATGCTAAAAAATATTGGCTAATTTAAAGTTTGAATAGTTCTAAGGACTGGCTAGGCAGGGAAGATACCAGCTCTCATTCTAGAGTTCCCTCGATTCCCTCCACATGGGGGCTAACATCTCATATTATAACCTAAAACAATAAACCAAGTTGGGGGCTTTAACCTGTCACTTTAAAGTCCTCTAACTCTACACCCTTCAAATATTATTCCTTGTTTATTTGCACTAAATCATACGAATTACATTCTCATTCAAACAATCTCCTGTGATTCTTTCTAATTGTTGACTGTGACAATACCAGCTCGGTTCTTACATGTTCTCACAACAAATTTTAACATCTCAATAGGCCAAATCAAGAAATAAATGAAGCACATGGATTTAAATAATCACAACTTCTTCCAACATTAAAGATCAATACTCTCCACAACTTCCATCCAACACTTTAATTACTTATCATTTTAAGTAGAAATATAAAGAAAACTACTCAGAATCCATGGAGACAGAATCACTACACTTCAGTTTAAAAGTAAAAATCATTGTCAAACCAGCAAGAAGTCTTGTAAAAATCATTGTCAAACGTCAAACCAACAAAAAATCTCAATTAAAACCAAAAATAATTTAAAACAAAAGATAAAAACTTATCTCAAATCCTCCACCAAACTTTTGAAGTTCCTTTGAATCTCTTCTCTTTTACAACACTCTCAAAATAAACTAAAAACAAAAAGGATAAAGTAAATTTGTGGTGCTGAAAATCTCTCCAAAACTTTCTCCTTTCCAACACTTTTTCAGAACTTTCAACCACACTTTAAAAAGTCTCAACTTCCTTCTTTTATAAATCTTCAAGACGTTCCTTGATAACTCTTCAAAATGTGTCCCAATTCGATGTATTCTCCAAAGGTTGTCTCCTTTCATAATTCTCTAAATAATATTTTCATTTCTAGTGGTCATAAACACCCTCTTTAGCCAATAAGTGCCTCAAATACCTCTTTAAAATTCGGCCAAATGAAGAAAACTGCCAAATAACTGCCTTTGGTGCTTAAGCGCGGGGCCTCTAGAGCTTAGGCCCGGTCTTCTCTGTTTAACCGGCGCTTTGCACTTAGGCGCCAAAACACTTTAGCACAATTTTCACCTCTTTGCTCCAAATTTGATTCTTTTTCACTCCTTTTAGCATTTTTCACCTTGTTACTTGTACGTGAAAGTAAAACACACAAATACCCTCCATTAAAGTGCAATATCTAAAAGATAGGTATAAAAATGGGTTTAAAAACACTATACATTTTAGGTGTATCAAATACCATATTCCATTAAAGGATGTTTTATGTCATTTCTTAAAGATGTCAAATGTCAGTTTTGGGAAGGAATGTAAGGAGACTTATATCTTTTCTCAAAGAAAAGTTAAAGGAAATCCATAATTCTGCAACAAGAAGGTCTTACATCCAATAACAAGAGAGAAATGAGTGTAACACACTAAAAAGGAATGTATTATTATTTTGAACTTTCAGCTGGGGATTTGATTTCACAATTCAAGATGTAATTCTTATGTCACCTTTTAGAATTTGAATTTTATTTAATTTGAATTATGTTTTTTTTAACTATCGGTGTTAATTTTGACATTTCTGGACCTGCACAAGCATCATCAACAGCAAGAGATTTTATCTTTTATATCAAAACTAGAGTTTTATTTCCCTACTACAAAAGATAACATATGCTGATACAAAAGATGTCAGCAATACATTGTGTACCACAAACAAAACATCATGACAAGATTATCAACAAAACATGGCAAAATTTATCAAATTCAACATTTTGTTATACTAGTAATCTTAGATACTACTAGACCATCCATGGATATCCTGCACTCTGAGATACTTTTGGAAACAAATTCCATCGAGTATAACTCAGGTGCTCAGACATTCATAGGGTCATGGTAGCTCCAGAGGTCGTAGTCCTTTGAGCTCTAGTATGGGTTGATATCAGTCATAACACTTTTTAGGATGCATTCTCCATAATGTTACTGAGATCTGCTGTCTGCTCACACTTAGAATGCAATGTTTGGCTACGTCAGCTCCATTTTCTTGTAGGATTAACACTGATCCTCGTGGGAGGGGAATCTGAGAGGAACCATGAAATTCTCTTGGACCTATGATCATACTCCTTTCGCAAACATGATAGCACATCAGTTCAATAGTGATAATGTACAGAAAGAACTTTCAAAATCATGAATATCAATATGTGGCGGGATACAATCTCCTTCTTCATACATATTAATAATGCAGTTATCTTGAGTACAAGTGGATGACATTATGTTCTAAGCTACTAGTTGCTTGATAATCTGGATGATTATTGTAGGCATTTGGTTTACTTATTTATGTTGTAAGATTCCCGGAGGCTTCCAATCTTTTTTTTAGCATAATTATAACAACATCCATATTGGATTTTTACTTGTCCTTTGCCACGTATCCATTTATTAGGTTTGGAGTATGTTTTCTTTTTTAAATATCCCACTCGTCCACGGTCACGTACTTCCAACACATGCACGATGATAATCATCTATTCATCTTCATCAAAAAAATTAGTGAATAATTGAATTCCTTCAGGTATATTCATTATAAGACCATCGATGAGTTTAAATTGTTTGAAGTAATGTCGTTTGATAGTTTGAATGTGCTTTAGTTCTTCTTCAAAAATGATTTGTCTATCGGTTGGTTCTTTTGATGTTGTAAGGTCAAGAACTGATACATACGGACTTGGTGCAAGAACATCCTTTTAATTCCTTCTTCTTCTTCAAGATCCAAATTTTCAACACCTAGGACAGGTTGTACTTCTCCGGTGTATATTCTGGAGTTAGAAATTGAAGTTCTTCATTATCCTCATCCATAGGCTTTGTGTCTTATCATTCTTTTTTTTTAAGCCTTTTGAGTCATTTGTTACAGTTTTGTTTTTGAGTGAGTCAATCTTGATGTTATATTAATGATCCTAGCAATGGATGCTTCTACAACCCCTTGAGCTGCAACAACTTTCACTGATTTCAATTTTCAAGCATCAATTTTTTGTTTATGTCATATCGGTTTCACTTTTTCTTTAGTGCTACCTTGCTGCCGGGTTTTGAATTTCTGTACAGCTAATTTCCCATCTGCTTCTTCTTTATTGATAATAGACAATAGTGGCCCACTAAATTATAACTTAACTTATGTCAGATCGAAATAAAAATGAATTTTAGATTCTTTCTCAATGCATCGGCAATCCAACGCCAAACATACACCACTTCGAAAAGTGAATAGAAGCCTGTTATTTAACAATTTTCCTTTTAAATAACAAGTTAATGTGAACATGTCTGACCTAATTTTAGTTAAGTTTATTAATGTGAAATTAAGAAATTTTTTATGACGATTCATTTAATTTGTTTTAATAAGTCATGCTTATAAACACCTGTTTAATGAGCAAGAAGGATATCTCTAAAAGGCCATGTTGAAGGAAATTCAAATTCATTTTATTATTATTTTCCCCAGTTTACAAATGAGTCATTATTTTCATGTTGCAAAATATTCTTTTTAATACTATCCATTGATTAGAGGTAAAATTCTTTCTCCCTGACAATCGACCAACTAATAATATGTCTTCTTAATAACATACGGCCCTCCCACATATGTTCAAATTTTCCACTTATTTTTTGGTGAGCTAGGATAAATCCTCGAATTACTGAAACCAAATCCCCAATTTGAAATGTCGTAGGGCGAACCAATTTGTCTTGGGATTGTATCATTTTTGTTTGATATAATTCAAGATTTTGTTGAGCTTGTAAACACTTGCTTTCTAAACTTTCAAGTTCTTCAAGTCTTAATTTTACATTTTTTTCTTTTGTTATTTTCTTTGCTACTGCAATCCTGAGAGAAAGAAGCTACACTTCAAGTGGCAGTATTGCCTTAGAACCATATACTAGAGCAAATGGTGTTGATCATGTCGGTGTTCGGTACGTAGTGCGATAGGCCCATAAAGCTTATATCAATCTTTCGCGGCATTATCTCAGACTGTTAATCAATGTATTTTTCAGAATATGAACCAATGTTTTGTTGAAAGCTTTAGCTAAACCATTGGTTTTAGGGTAGTAAATTGTTGAATATCTCCAATCTATCATGTGTCTTTGAATGAAATTGTTCATTTTTGTATTCTTAAAAGCCATTCAATTATCTGAGAAGACAGTGTGTGCTTTAAAAAGTGAAGGACCAATCTGCTTTGACTTCTCTAAGTGGTATCTCTTCAGCCCATTTGAAAAAGTAATCTGTAGTAGCTAGAATGAATCTATGACCTTTACATGATAAAGGGTCTATGAGGCCCACTATTTATGTGCCCCAACATTCAAACAACTAGGATGCAATTGTCAGATGTAATACATTTTGTGATTGATGTAGGACTACTACATGCACTTGACATTGATGGCATTTCTTTGAAATTTCAAGACAATAAGTCATCATTGTCAGCCAATAGTATCACATTCTCTTTATTTTCATCTTCAAATTTGGTCTGGATTTGTGTACACCACACATACTTGAAAGAACTTTTTAATAATCTCTTAAGCCTCAAACTGATTTAAACATCTTAACCACATCAGATCGAAGGATCGTTGATACACCAATATAATATGTTGTTTTAAGTATACATTTTATGCTCTTTTTTGGTGATATTACACTTTAAAGAAGAGTATTTTCATATTTTTATTGCAGGTATATCAATTTTAGGTATTTGGAGTAAAAGTAGCAAAAAAGATGAAATTTGGAGCCAAAACTGAAATTTGGAGCCAAAAAAAAAAGATGAAATTTGGAGCCAAAACAGCTAATTTTGGGAAATTAGTGCAAGATGCACCAAAACCAAGAACAACGCGGTCTTCAGCAAACTGGCGCAAGATGTGCCATTTGACAGAGAGCTAGTGCAAAATGCACTAGATTTGGTGCAAGATGTGCCAGATTTGGCTCAAGATGCGCCAGAGATGACTTTTTGTGGATATTTTGCGTGAATTTTTAAAGGGACACTTATTCTAAACACCCTTTATAGTAATTCAATGCATCTAGACACTTTGGAAGGTTCTTTTACGAAGGGATATGTCTCTTAGATCAATGGACATGTTTTTTTAACTCAAAAGAGTTGAATTTTGGATAGAATTTTTGAGGGAATTTTGAATTCTTTTTTAAGAGAGGCAACCTTTGATAAAAGAGAAGGAAGTCTAAGGCTTGAAGAGAGTTGGAGATAGAGAGAGAAAATCAAGGGCTTGGAGATTTTCTTCAAGGATTGTAAGAAGAGAGGGAAGGTGAGAGATTTCTTCTTCATTACACTTCTAAGAGATAATTGAGAGTGCTTGTAAAGAGAGAAAGGCTTAGAGAGAATTTCTAGGGATTTGCTTGGGAAGGATTGTGAGATAAGTTGTGTCTTTTATTTCTTTTGATTTGTAATTTTGTTTTTATATATGAAATCCTTGTTTTATCGTATCCTTCTCATGAATTATGAGTAGTCTTCTTTATCCTTGTCGCTACTTTGACATATGATTTTGTGAAGAATTGATTTTATTTTAAATGGTTTTTAATGTCAATAATTTGTGATGATTTGAACTCTGATCTGCATTTACTTTTTGATCTAGCCAATTGAAATGTTAAAAAGTGTTGAGAAACATACGTTCCAAAGGGGGTACGATTTCTACAAACTTGGGGAGAATCACATTTTATTTCATGGGAGAGTTTTCATCCATGGAGTTGGGTGCAAATAATTATGCAAAATATACTTTGTTGGATGCAGAATTGAAGATTTTAAGGTGACAGATTAAAATCCTCAATTTGTTCTAGTTGATTGGAAACTGATGCGAGATTGTTAGCCCTCTAGTGAGGGATTTATGGGAGCTCTGGAGTAACAACTGGTATCCTCCCAGCCTACCATGAAATTAGGGACCGAACTCTGGAATATTCAATGTTCTTTATGCACTCGAAAGAGGGTAAATAATAAGAATTCTCCTTTTTGGCACAAAACAATTTATATATATATTTTCAAATGATTTCAATTTCTTCACAATCCATATACTCATTGTAAATGAGAATGATGTTATCTTAAATTTGAACTTTCCATCAAAAAAACTTTGTTAGTTTTTGTAAGTTTACTTTTGAAAGATTAGCATTTAGTTCAGTTAACTTTGTCTTTCAACTGCATTTTAATTAGCATTCACTTGTTACTTAATATTCAAATTTCACACTTTACTCTTTGTAGTTTTAAAAATTGAACTTTACATTATAATCTTAACAATTTACTTATAGGCATTTCCAACTTCCATGTGGAATGGATATCTAGGATTCCATTAGAACCCTTTTTTACTTGAGTAATACATATACTTGTGTTATTTTTAAAAGGTATTTGGCAGTTTAAAGATTTTTAAAAGACAAAACTTTTTTAACTGAAGTTATTTTTGTTTGGATTAATTTTTATATTTGTTATTATATTTACCGTGTATATTTTGAATTATTAAAATATATTTCCAAAATTAACACACTAAATCCACCCGCATCAAAGTTTTTGGCACCCATGTCGATGAAGCAACGAAAAGTATTAGTAAGTTATTTTATAAATTATATTATTTTTATTTTTAAAACTAAAAAAAAGTTTTTGTAGTTTAGTTTGAATATTTTCCTATTTATGAGTGTTTGCTTATTTTAAATTATTTGTTGTGTTTGTTTATGCAAAGTGTAAGATCTAAAAATTTAGTACCTTAAGATTTGAGTTAGAAAGAACTTTAGAAAAATTTAAAAAACAATAAAAAGAGATAGATCATATTAGCAAAATGACTGGCAATTTAAGTAATGCTGGAAATGAAAATGAGCATCATCAGAGACCTTTAAGAGAATATGCTAATCCTAAAATAGATGAAATTCATTTAAGTATACAAAACCATGTTGTAGCTGCTAATTCATTTGAGCTTAAACCTGCTATTATCCAAATGGTACAAAAAAATCAGTTTGGGGGAACACTAACTGAAATTCCTAATTTATGCCTTGCTAATTTTTAAGAATTGTGTGCTACTTTTAAATCTGATGGAGTGTCAAATAATGTCGTTAGATTTAGAATTTTTCCTTTTTCACTAAGGGATAAAGCTAAGATGTCGTTAGCACCTAGATCTATCAAAACTTGGGGAGATTCATCACAAAAATTTTTATCTAAATATTTCTCACCTTCAAAAACTGCTAAGCTTAGAAATGATATTATATTTTTTTGTCACTTTGAAGGGGAATAAATTTATGAAGCCTAAGAATGATTTAAAGATCTCACTAGAAAGTGTCCACACCATATATTGCCAAATTGGTTAATAATTCAAACTTTTATAATAAATTGGTTGGATCTCTTAGATCGATAATTGACACTGTTGTTGGTGGATCATTAATGTCAAAACCATTCGATGAAGCATATTCTTTAATTGAAGATGTGACTACTAATAATTTTCAATGGCCCTTTGAAAGGTTAAATCCAAAAAGAGTAGCTAGTATTAATGATACTGATGCAATATCTATGAATATCTATGTTAGCTGCATAAATAACTGCTATATCAAAGAAGATATATCAATATAGAATAAATTATTCTCAGACATCACCTGTGCGTGATTAAAACTCATTGGGACAAAGATCGAATCTCAATCTTTTTATAAGACCATAAATGCAATAAATAATTGTTTGAATAATCTTTATGCCAATTATTATAATAATGGTTGGAAGAATCATTCAAATTTTGTTGGAATAACAATAATTCTAATGCTACAAATCTGCAATGAGAGACAATACTGTGAACCCATTAAGAAACTCCAATATTCAAGGAAATCCAACTTATAAACCTTATTACCCTCCAGGTTTTAATAAATTGCAGAGTAAGGAGAAAAAGTTGTCAATAGAAGCATTGATAATGCAAATGGGGAGTATAAAGTTAAGGAGCTGCAATTAGAAACATAGAAAATCAATTGGGATGTATTGCTACCACATTTAGCAATAAACCTCCAGGAACGTTACCTCGTAATGTTGAAGTAAATTTTAAAGATCAGAAGAAAGAGCAAATTAAGGCTATTTAACCGAGAAGTGGAAAAGAATTAGAAAACAGAGTTCAAGAAGAAGTGGAAGTTGAAGTTGAAAATCATGAGGTGAAAAATGAAAATTTTGGTGAAGGCTTTCATTTTGTGCCAGAAGGTCCTATTAAACCAATGAAAATCAATGTACAAAGACCACCACCTCCATTTCCTCAAAGAATGAAGCAAAAAATAGAGATAACCAATTTTTAAATTTTTTAGAAGTATTGAGGAAATTAACGATAAACATTCTATTTGTTGGAATAAATGCCAAGCTATCTGAAGCTCATGAAGGATATACTTAATAAGAAAAGGAAGTTTGTAGATAATAAGACTGTTGAACTCAGTGACGAGTGTAGCACTATAATTCCTAAAAAGCTTCTGGAAAAACTTAAAGATCCTAGAAGTTTTACAATTCCTTGTGCTATTGGCAAAAGATTTTTTGGAAAAGCTTTACGTGATTTAGGAGCCAATATTAATCTGATTTCATTATCAATTTTTAGAAGGTTGGGTTTAGGAGATATTTCACCTACAACTATAACTCTTCACTTATTTGATCATTCGATTACCTATCTTAAAGGAGTTATAGAAGATATATTGGTAAAAGTTGATAAATTTATCTTTCCTGTATTTTTTATTGTATTAGATATGAAGAAAGATAAAGAAATTCCTATCAAATTAAGAAGACCATTCCTTTTCACTGGAAGAGCTTTGATAAATGTGCAGAAAGGAGAACTAACTCTGAGAGTTAGTGATCAAGAGATTACATTTAATATTATAAAATCAATTAGATACCGTGCAAAAGAGCAAGAGATTGAATGCTTTAGAATGTATATTAATGAATATCTAAGACATGAATATTTCAAAAAGACATTTGAAAAGGAATTTGAAAAGGAATAAGGAATTTGAAAATTTGAAAAGGAATATGTGGAATATCAAGATGAGGATAAAATTCAAGATGAATCTATGGAAGTGAGTAAAGAAGATTCGGATTATGCTCAGGAAAAATTTAAAATGTTAGATCTTACAAAAATTAATAAGAATTTGATTTTATCTATGGAGAAACCTCTTGAACTAGAACTAAAAACACTTCCTACACATTCAAAGTATGTATTTTTAGGAGATTTATCTATATTATATGTTTTAGTATCCTCAAAATTAACTGATAAGCAAGAACAACAGTTTTTGGAAACTTTAAGAAGATATAAGAAAGCCTTTGGATGGACATTAGCTGATATTAAAGGAATCAATCCTTCAATTTGTATGCATAGAATTTTATTAGAAGATCAACATGAAACAAGAGCTGATCCTCAAAAAAGATTAAATCCTATGATGAAGAAAGGTGTTAAGAAAGAAATTTTAAAATGGTTAGATGTCGTAATTATATACCTTATTTTAGACAATGTTTGGGCAAGTCCAATTCACTGTGTTCAAAAGAAAAGAGTAGTGACTGTTGTGACAAATGAAAATAATGAATTAATACCAAAAAGATAAGTCACTACATGACAAATCTGCATAGATTATAGAAAATTAAATTCTGCCACCAGGAAGGATAATTTTCCTTTACCCATTTTGGACCAGATGTTGGATAGGCTAGTTGAGCACATATATTTTTGTTTTATAGATGAATATACAAGTTATCATCAAATGCCTATTGCTCTAGAAGATTAGGAGAAAACAACATTTACTAGTCCTTATGGAAATTTTGCTTTTCAGTGAATGCCCTTCGGATTCTTAATGCACCTGCAAACATTTCAAAGATGTGTGATGTCAATTTTCAATGATTTAATTGAAAAAAATATTGAATTCTTTATGGACGATTTTATGTATTTGAAACTTCTTTTGAAATATGTCTAAATCATTTAGATAAAGTTCTTGAACGATGTGAAAGGACTAATCTTGTATTGAACTGGAAAAATGTCAATTTATGGTTGCAAGAGGAATTGTGCTTGGGTTTAAAATTTCAGAAAGTGGAATGGAAATAGATCCTGCAAAAATTTAGGTTATATCAAACTTGCATCCACCTACTAATGTAAGAGGAGTTAGGAGCTTTTTAGGACATGTTGGATTTTACTGGCAATATATTAAGGATTTTTAAAAAATTACTAAGTCTTTATGCCAACTTCTAAAAAAAGATGCAAAATTTGATTTTAACCAAGATTACCTTAAAGCCTTTGAAACATTAAAGGAAAAATTGATCACTGCTCCTATAATTGTTTCACCTGATTGGGAGAAACCTTCTAAATTAATGTGTGATGCTAGTGATTATGCAATTGGAGTTGTTTTAGGGCAGAGATATGATAAAATTTTTAATGTAATATACTATGCTGTTAAGACTCTTAATGATGCTCAGATTAACTATGCCACCACTAAAAGAGAGTTATTAGCCATTGTGTATGCTTTTGATAAGTTTAGATCATATCTGATTGGAGAAAAATGAGTTGTGCATAAGAAGGATGCAAAACCAAGATTAATTAGATGGGTACTTATGATACAAGTGTTTGATTTTATAGTAATTGATAGGAAAGAGATTGATCATCAAATTGCTAATCATCTATCTAGGCTAGAACAGAAAGAAATACTTAACATGGAAAAATAAATTAATGAAATTTTTCTTGATGAACAACTTTATGCTATAAATATATGGGAAATACTTTGGTATGTTGATATTGCAAATTATATTGTTAGTGGTATTTTACCATATGGAATAACAAAACAACAGAAAAAGATATTTATTCATGATGCAAAATCTTATTTTTTGGGATGACCCCTATTTATATAAATAATGCAAAGATTTAGAAATAAGATGATGTGCGTCTATCAAAGAAATTCAGGAAATTATCCAAAAATGTCATGATTCTGAATTTGGAGATAATTTTGGAAACGATAAAACTGTTCATAAAATTTTACAATCAAGATTTTATTGGCATACTCTAATTAGATATATATATATATATATATATATA
>NW_018242819.1:240155-243343 GCF_001263595.1 Phalaenopsis equestris
TCCATAGCTAGGAAATTTGCAGGTCTATTAGCTTCCCTATACACAAATGAGAAATGAATCTTACTTTCAGTGCTGAGCTTTTTAATTCTGTGAATCCATTGATTGATATGCCAAGAGGAAGACATCTTAAAATTGAGTAACTCCACCAGCAGGGAGGACTCCACTTCAGCAACAATCCACTGCCACTTATTCTACTTAGGAAATTTTAATGCCCAATATAGAGCAGCAGCTTCAGTTTCCAAAGCATCATCAACTATATAAGGGGCCTTATAGAACATCAAGGTATTCCCTGTGTGATCTCTGAAAATTCCCCCAATACCTGCTCTCTTGTTTGTGTAGCTTCCATCAGTATTAATTTTAATGAAAGGATAATAAAGTCTCTCCCATCTCACCTTGATGATCTTAATGTTATTAGCACCCATGTAAGTTATGGTCTCAATGATCTTGGGGAACTTCCTCCAGTTTATCAGCTTATTTAGGTAAGCCCAGCAGTTAGTCATCACCCAAGTAGCACTGGCCTCCCTCTCCTCATGTTTGGCCATGTTTCTAGCCATCCAAATAAACCAAGCAACAATGAAGGGAATTAGCATGAGATTTATCTCTTTCCAATCTTTAATACAATTTGTAATGTTATCCCAACCAATGTTAATCAGGTTGATGTTCATTTGGGAAGTCGATCTATTCCAAACCTCCTTAGCAAAATTTCACCTGAAGAATAAATGATCCCTTGTGTCCTGATCAAGCTTGCATAGATGGCATCTAGAAGGACCTTTTAGGCCTTTTAGTTTTAGAATATCATCAGTAGGGAGAAGGTTATTAAGAACTCCCCAAGAAAAGAACAGCATGGAAGGGGTAAGGTGTTTTTGGCAATAGGAAACATTCCACTGGCAGGTGTCCCAGCTGTACAAATAGTTCTGGATATCTTTTGAGATACTAGCTCTGGTCCTGTTCATCAAATTAAGTCGATCCTTGTTTTTTCTGTCAAATTGGATAGTAGAGATGTAGCTGACAGACTGCTCCTTCAGTAAACTCCTCAAGAAGCCCTCATACCATACATTGCCAACCCAGCTGTCCTTGACCAATAAATCCCCCTCCTTATCATCCTGCAAAGGTTCTAAATAATTATTAGGACACCAGTTGTCTTTCCAGAAATTAATATCCCATTGTCCCAATTCCCATCTTAGCAGCTTATCAATGTCTTCTCTGGCCTTAAGCATCTAGACCCAAATTCTGGAGTCTCCCACTTTTCTAGTGACCTCCCCAGGGTGAACAAATTTACAGTATTTGGCTTGCATGAAATTGGCCCATAAACTTTCATTTTGTCTGAATTTAATCCAAAGCTTATACATGCTAATGTGTTGCATCTGGTGCAAACCTTTAAATCCTAAACCACCAGCCTCCCATGGTTTAGCCACTTTTTGCCAACTAGCCCAAGCCACTTGTTTCCTGTTCTCAGCCCATAGAAATCTGTTGAAATTTCATTCCAGCATCAAAGAGGTACTTCTTTTCAATGTAGCCACTTGGAGTACATACAAAGGGATAGAGGTAAGAGTGCTATTAAGTAGGGTGATCCTACCATCATTGGACAAAAAAGAGTTAGACCATCCCTGAAGAGTAGAGTTTATCTTATCAATAACCTCATCAAATTGGATCAATTTTGTTCTTCCTCTGGTTATATGAATCCCCAAATATTTTAAGGGGAGACTCAAGCTAGAGAAACCAGTGTAAGAATGCATCCATTGCTTGATTGGTAGAGAGGCTCTTTTGCTGATCAGAATCTCACATTTGTCCTTTTTTACCTTTGGACCAGACACCTGTTGGAAATGTTGAAGACACTCCATAATGAACTTGGTAGCAGACTTAGAAGCCCTAGTGAACAACAGGCTGTTATCAGCATAGATCAGATGGCTGATGTCCATCTTGGCCCTATTGTGATAGGAGTTGAAGCTTTTCCTATTCTCCTTGCAGTCCATCAGTCTAGAGAAGTAGTCCAACACCAGTATAAAAATGGTGGAGGATAATGAGTCCCCTTATTTAAGCCCTCTGGTAGCTTTAAAGAAACCATGGGCTTTATCATTTATAAAAACTGAGTTTATGCTATCCTCAAACCATCTTTTAATCATCTTACAGCATTGCCTGGAAAAACCCCTAGCCTCCAAGCATTCAATGATGAAATCCTAGTTTACCATGTCATAAGCCTTCATTAGATCAAGCTTAAAAATGGCATTTCCCCCTCTGCAAGGTTTCTCCAAATTCTGTAGAAGTTCTTGAGCCAAGAGGATGTTATCCCCAATACTTCTGCCTTTCAGAAAGGCATCTTGGTTAATGCTAACAAGTTGAGGTAAAACAGGCTGAAGCCTGTGGACAATGATTTTACTTATGATCTTGCTAATGACATTGTTTAGACTCAGAGTTCTGTACTACTTCCAGCTATCCTTGATAGAGGTTTTTGGGATTAAAACAATAGTAGAAGCACTAAAATAGTTAGGGAGTGAGTTTCCTTTGAAAAAATGTTGGATAGCTTTGATCACCTCTTCCTTGATAACTTCTCATGCCTTCTTGTAGAAGTCTGAAGTAAACCCATCAAGTCCAGCAGATTTAGAACTATGAATAGAATTCAAAGCAGTTTTAATATTCTCCTTATCAGGAATATCATTCAAATGCAGATTAGCAGTGAACTTCTTGCTGTCAGTAAACAAATTGCTGTCAATTTGCACTCTATCACTGATGGTCCCGTTCATTAGGCTGTGGCAATACTGCACAACACTTTCAACAATTTCCTCTTCCTTCCTGAGCCAAGTACCATTCTGGTACTTGATAGAGTGGATAGTATTACATTTCCTTTGGTATTTAATGCAAGCATGGTAGAATTTAGTGTTCCTATCTCCTTCAGCAAATTTGGTTTTTGCTGCCTTTTAGTGAAGGAAATGATCCTGTCATTAAATAGCATTTAAGAGTCTCTCATTTGCCTCAAGAAGAACAGCCTAATCTATCATCCCTTTGCTATGCTCCTCCTCCAGCTCAGTTACCTCCTTTTCAGCCTTATCTACAATCAGAAGGAGGTCTCCAAAAGTGTTCCAGCTCCACTGCTTAAGAGCATTGGCTACCTTCTTCTGATTTATCCAAAAGTTGATGAAGGGGTCAGGGTGAAGGTCCTTCTTCCAATGTTCTTTAATAATATTCAAGAA
>NW_018242819.1:243703-272820 GCF_001263595.1 Phalaenopsis equestris
CTCCTCCCACCAGCCAGGCCTTATCAATTGAACCTTGGATGAGCTACAAGGATTCCCACAGATCAATTCTAGCTGCTTTAGAATTGCCAACATAGACAAAAGAAGCAAAAACATCCATGTCCATAATCCTGCGATTAATATGTAAGATTTGGGTATGATTAAGTAAGATAGCGCACTTCATTTATTTCCTACAAAAAACCAAATTTTGTTGCTAATATTAGTGAACAGATTGAAGCCAGGGAAGACTTTTGCAATTTTCAAAGTGTTGAGATGAACCATGGGTTCCAAAATGGCTATGCACCAAAGTTTATGCTTTTTATTTAGATATTTAAGTCTTTTTAAGGATAAGGGAGAAGAGTAAGGTTGGGACCTAATGTTTCAGCACAACAGATTAATCATGGGGAGGGGGGAGAAGTAAGTAAACCCATCAGGTTCATCAGATTTAGAACTATCAATAGAATTCAAAGCAGTTTTAATCTCCTCCTCATCAAGAATATCATTTAAATGCAGATTAGTAGTGAACTTCTTGCTGTCAGTAAACAAATTGCTGTCAATTTGCACTCTATCACTGATGGTCCCATTCATTAGGTTGTGGTAATACTGCACAACACTTTCAGCAATTTCCTCTTCCTTCCTAAGCCAAGTACCATTCTGGTCCTTGATAGAGTGGATAGTATTACATTTCCTTTGGTATTTAATGCAAGCATAGTAGAATTTAGTGTTCCTATCTCCTTCAGCAAATTTGGTTTTTGCTGCCTTTTGTTGAAGGAAATGATCCTGCCACTGAATAACATTTAAGAGTCTCTCATTTGCCTCAAGAAGAACAGCCTCATCTAATCCTCCCTTTGCTATGCTCCTCCTCTAGCTCAATTACCTCCTTTTTAGCCTTATCTACAATCAGAAGGAGGTCTCCAAAAGTTTTCCAGCTCCACTGCTTAAGAGCTTTGGCTACCTTCTTCTGATTTATCCAAAGGTTGATGAAGGGGTCAGAGTGAAGGTCCTTCTTCCAATGTTCTTTAATAATATTCAAGAAATTTAAGTGCTGAGACCACACATTCAGATATCTGAAGGAGCTTTTCTAAGTTAGTCATCTTATTCCCTTTCCCTATAGTGATCAGTAAAGGACTGTGGTTTGATCCAGCTAGGCTTAGGTGGGTAACAGATGTCTACAAGAACTTTTGGATCCAATTGTCATTGGAAAGAACTCTATCCAACCTTTCCCACAAGTCATTCCTTCTCCAAGTAAAGGTAGGACCGTTAAACCCCAAGTCAAATAACCCAGATTTTTGGATATTATAATAAAAGAATGATATATTGATGGGGTTGGGAGGTCTGCCTCCCTTCCTCTCAGCAGGAGAGGAAATACAATTGAAGTCTTATCCCACCAACCAGGGCTTGTCAATTGAACCTTGGATGAGCTGCAAGGATTCCCACAGATCAATTTTAGCTGCTTTAGAACTGCCTGCATAGACAAAAGAATAAAAAACTTCCATGTCCATAAAGCTGAGATTCATATGTAAGATTTGGGTATGGTTAAGTAAGATAGAGCACTTCATTTCTTTCCTACAAAAAACCCAAATTTTGTTGCTAATATTAGTGAACAGATTGAAGCCAGGGAAGACTTTTGCAATTTTCAAAGTGTTGACAATTTTTAAAGTGTTGAGATGAACCATGGGTTCCAAAATGGCTATGCGCCAAAGTTTATGCTTTTTATATAGATATTTAAGCCTTTTTAAGGATAAGGGGTGGGCAATCCCCCTAATGTTCCAGCACAACAGATTAATCATAGGGAGGGGGGAGAAGAGTAAGGTTGGGACCTGGACCTAGTCCTTCATCTTGTTCTGTTAGAACCCATTTTTATTTGATTAATATGAACCTCCAAACTCTGAAGCTCCTTTCCTTTTCCAAGATCTTGTCCTTCTGATTTATAGTTCTTTTTTATTCTTAGCTTTCTGAATTTGCCAATCTGACACCAGCTCTTTGTTCATAGCTTCTACTAGTTTCTGACTGGGGGGTTCCACCACTAAATCCACCACTTGGTTTTTCACATTTCTGAGATATGGGGAGGCAAGTATATCCTCCCTCACTGACTCAGCCTCTAGTTGGATCTCCAGTTTCTTAGCCTGTGTAAATATCTGGCAAGCAACTTTGCTACCATTTCTAACTGTCCCCGCCACACAGAGTGAATCCTTTTGGGTGAGAGACTCATCACTCCCTTCAGCAATCAAGGTCTTCTTTTTCACTTTTATATTTTCAACTTCCTGGAGATTGATATTAGCATCCTCCAACTCCTGCTGAGGTTGTTGGTAAACCCTTTTAATGGGGGGTTTCAACCTATAGCATCTCTCCCTATTATGTCCAAACATTTTGCAATGTTGGTAATAATGTGGTCTTTGCTCCATGATTACTTCTTGCCAAAACACCCTCTGAGTGTCCCCAATCCAAATTTTCTTGACATCAGGAAGGGCAACATCCCTTTCCACTAAAATTCTTGCACTGGCTGGACATCCCTTTCCACTAAAATTCTTGCCTTGGCTGGTCTGGCCTTATTAAAATTAGCAGCATCAACCTTCAAAGGTGTGCCCAAGGTGCACTCAATATTGAACAATGCATTCAATTTAAATAGATGCAAAGGCAGTTTAGGTAGCTTAAACCATATAGGCACTGTGGGAGGTTCTTGTGATGGATCATAATCAGGTGACCACTTTAAAATTTTCATTTTTGTTCCAGCTATGATGATGGATTGCTTTGAAAATATTTTGGCATAGTCCTCTTCTTTAGTCAGCTGGATTAGGAATTTAAAAGTTCATTTCTGTTCCAGCTATAATGATGGATTGCTTTGCAAATATTCTGGCAGAGTCCTCTTCTTTAGTCAGCTGGATTAGGAGATGCCTACCATCCAGCAGCCCTAGCTTCCATTCTGAAATCTTCAGGGATTCAAAATATTTTCTTACAAGTTCCATCTTTGGATGGCCCAAACTGAATTTACCAATTAAAGTGAATTGAACCTCCAAGTTTAAATCAGCAATCTCTTTTTCAGAGAAAATAGTAGCTGGTTCCCCACCTTTAGAACCCACAGGGTGAATGCAAGAGGCAGATCCTCTCCCAGCAGCAGTGTTATGAAATTCCTGAGGGAAGACTAGTAAATCAGGATCCAAAAAAGGGGAGGAGGGATTTCCAACCACCCCAGTATAGGTGGCTTTGGTCCATTGCAAATTAGTTTCCATATCAATAGGGGTGGTCATGGTTCACCAGACCAGTACCCCTAAATCAGAGAAAGGCAAGACAGGCTCCTATCCAATCCACAGAAAGGGACAGCAGAGCTAGACTCCAAGCCAAACACAAACACCAGCTAAAGAGAAGTGAGGAAACTGGCAGCTTCAACTACCCAAGGCAACAGTAAATGCTTCACTAAGGCAGCAAAACCTTAGCTTCCCCAACAAATTACAGAGAACACAAAGAAACAACAGAGATAGGCCCCGGTCAACCACAAACTCCAGTAAAAGGAGTTGGGAGATAATCAGCTTCAGCTAACCAATGGAACAATAAAAGCTTCACTAAATCAGCAAAAATCCTCAGCTTCCCCCAACAAGGCTACAAAGAACCGTGCTGAAAGTTCAAACTAAGCCAAAGTAACCTCTTCAAGATTCAGCCAGCTCCTAGAACAGTCTTCACAGCAACACCAAGCAGCTCCATTACAGCCGAAACCCTAGCAGAGCTCTGCTAGGTCCAGCCGCCACCTCCATCTTATATATATATATATATAAACATGTGATCGATGTTAGAGAGTAGGTAATATTTCAAAAAAAAAAATGAAATGCCTTGAAATTTTAATTTGGAAATTAAAATTTTTTATGCATGTGGATTGGATTTTATGGAACCATTTATACCTTCATTCAGAAATATATATATATGTTCACTGTAGTAGTGAAGCAATCGCTTTACCTCGATGTGATGCTCGGAGTTTTTCAAAATTTTTAATTAAAAATATTTTTACAAGGTATGGAATGCCAAGAGTAATCATTACTAATGAAAGATCTCATTTTAGAAATGCAATAATTACAAGATTGGTAGAGAAATATAATATAATACATAAAATTAAAACCACTTATCAACCCCATATAAGTGGTTTGACAGAAGTATCTAATCGTGAAATGATGAGAATTTTAGAAAAAAATGTAAATCCTTATAAAATGGATTAGTTTGCTAGATTATATAGCATTATGGGCATACAAGGCAGCTTATAAGATAGGAATGTCCCCTTATAGATTAATTATTATAAAGACTTGTTACTTACCTGTAGAATTGGAACATAAAGATTATCGGGCTATAAAGGAATTCAATTTCAATTTAAAAGAAGCTGGTGAGAAAAGATTATTGCAATTGAATGAGCTTGAAGAAATTAGGAATGAATCTTCTGATAATGTCAGGATTTATTAGAAAAAAATGAAACAATGACATGACCGAAAGATAATAAAGAAGGAATTTGAACATGGACAAGAAGTTTTGTTATACAATACAATATTGAAATTATTTTCTAGAAAACTGAAGTCTAAATGGAAAGGGCCATTCAAAGTTGTAAAATTCTATCCATATAGAGCTGTTAATATTAAAGATACTAAGATTGGAAGGATATTTAAAGTAAATGGGCACATATTGAAATTATATTTTGATGGTCAAAGACCAGTTTTCAAAGAGACTGTAATGTTAGGTCACTTAGAATAAAGACTGGGAATGTCGGGCTGACGACATTAAAGCAAGCGCTTTGTCGGAGGCAACCCATATTTATTGTTATTTATTTTTCTTTTGTGTTTTTGCTCGGAATATTTACATATATTTATATTTATGTTTTTATAGAGTTTATGTATTTGAGAAATTTGAGATTGAGATATTTAAAAAAACGTCTTTATTTACCTAATTTTATGGAAGAATTGAGAATGTTTTTTGGATCGAAATCGAAATGGCAAATTTTTTTGGAACTGGCGCATGATGCGCTGCGATAACAAAAATGACTTAAAACATTTTAAAAGGCGGTTTTTGGTGGGTTCTTCTCCTTATAACTCCCAAAAACTGATTACAAAGTCCATTTTAGGGGGGGGGGGAACGAGGGAAGGGTCTAGGGGGGGGGGGAACGAGGGAAGAGTCTAGATTTCAGTTCCAATGGCGTCTCATTCTAAAAATTCTGCTAGATTTGGAATTTTTCAACCAGAGAAAGTTCATCAGTTTTGATGCGCAAAAGTTGCATGATCGAGTTGTAGTGAAGAAGAGGCTAGCAAAGAAAGGGGATTTTTGAATCGAGGATTCAACACACCGAATACTTGAGTGGAAGAGATTATTGCACAGAGATGCTGGGAAGTGGAAAGCTAGGAAGTTTTTTGTTACACTACTATCGTCGTAGTTGTCCCTGTGGTGAAAGAGTTTTATGCAAATGTACATGAAATCAACTAAGGAATTATCTATGTGCGAGGCAGGTTTGTGCAATTCACTCCTTCAAGAATAAATGAGATGTTTATGATTGAAAATGTGCCTATTTTCCACTACGCAAATTTTACCCCTACGTTTACCCCTACGAGAGATAATATACGAGAGATAATATGAATGAACTATATCAATACCTTACAGATGAACATGCGAATTGGGAGGACAGAGATGATGGAAATGCAAGTTTTTCTTCATCATTGTTAAATCCTACTTCTAAGACATGAACTTCTTTATTGCATCAAAATTACTTCCTACTATGAAAATCAGTAAGGTAACTAAGGAGAGTGTTATTCTGAACTACTGTATTCAATCTGGAAAAGTTGTTGACATTGGAGCAATAATTGTGAAATCAGTTTTGGGTTTGATTTTCAATGGATATGCTATGGGACAGGGACATCCATCCACTATTTTCCTACTGTACAGTCAATCGCAAATACCTTATGAGAGTTGGTAAAAAGTGCTTCTTCCTTGGAAGTCGAAAGATCAAGAAGTCTTGGAACTCTATTGCAACTGTGATAGAAAGAGAGATGAGAACGATATGAATGAATTGATGGATCAAGAATCCTAGAATTCATCACCTATTCAGCCTTATTTCAGTTCGAATGAACTGTTGAAAAGAATTAAGAAAATAGAAAAAGAGGTGCATAATCTTATGCATGCAATTAAAAATATTTTTGAAATATTGGATCATCTGGATTGGAGACTAAAAGAACATTTTGAACATACTGGTCGTATTGAAGATTGTTTTATACGTATGTTCAAGAAACAAGCCTGGAGTGGGGAGGATTCAACTCATGAGTTTCCTTATCGACCCTTCTACAACTTGTATGTGCACTACCAATCTATGGGAGATATCCAGGAGCACGAGAGTAAAGAAGATGTTTGAACTTAATCTATGCACGAAATGTTTTGTTGAGTATTTCTTATTTTAGTTCTTTTGTTATGTTGGATTGCATTTAATTTTATTGTTGAACTCTATCTATGTTTTAGTTTGGTATTTTGATGTTTAGATTTCAGTGTTAGGACGTTTGGTTTGCTTTGGACACTGAATTAGAGTTTGTTGGCTTGAAAAATGTTTGTTTGTAATATCACGGATTATAAAAGTGAGTATTTGTGTTGTTTGTGAATATTTGTTGTTAGAGTAATGTTTAATTATGATTATAAAAGTTCATTTGAGTTAAATTGAGGTAGACGTAAAGCAGTGCACAATAGATTTTCATAGAAAATGAAATCAGTAAAGATTAAGGCATTGACGCAAGATGCGCCAATTTACAGAGAGTTGGTGCATGATGCACCAAATTTGGCGCAAGATGTGCCAAATTCCTGAAAATGCCATATTACTTTAAAAACTACAAAATCACACAATAAAACTTCATTTTTACTGCTTGTTTCCTACCTCTTAACCTTGACCTAGGGCTCACATTGAGCGTGATAGAGAAGATTTCAGAGGCCAAAAATCTTAAATTTCATCTTCTCATGCTAAGAGCTTCACTTTAACTTTAAAATTTTTTTATTTTCACCATGGATTTTTCCTACATTATGGAAATCTGAAATTTGGGATTTTTGATGGGATTTTTGATGAAAAAGCAAAAGCTTGAAGAAAACTCATTGTGAAAAGTTTCTTACCAAATAATCTTACTTGGGGAGTTAGATTTTTGATTTTGTAATTTATTAGAAATTTATTTGGATTTTCATGGAACTTCAAATGGCTCCACGAGTAAAGAGAGGAAAGTTGTCAGATGATTTTGATACAAGAAGACTTGTCAACTTCAAGGCCCAACATAGCTATAACACTCAAATAGAATCAAGAAGATTGATCCAGAAGCGCGCATTCACTAGAAATTGGGATTGATTTTGTTACTTCACTGCAGTAGCGATTGTACCAATGATTCAAGAGTTTTATGCCAACTTAAGGTTCACTAATGATGATCACATCCTTGTAATAGGTAAGCAAGTTGAATTTTCTAGAGAAAGGATCAATGCTTTTTATGAGCTGAGGAATGTATTTCATGATGAATACACTGCATTTGTCATGATGAATACACTGCATGAATACACTGCATTTGTGATGACTGATTCAACACTGGATGAAGTGATTGCCTATCTAACTGAAGAAAGAGGAGAATGGAGAATTAAAAAAAATAAGAAATTTAACTTCTCTACTTCCATGTTGATTATTCAGTCAAATGTATGACACCAATTCATCTTTGCTAAATTACTGCCTACAAATCATCTGACCGATGTAAAGAATGATAGAGCTATATTAAACTATTGCATTTAGAACATGAAAGTAATAGATGTTGGTGCTCTCATAGTTCATCATGTACAGAGCATAGCTAAGAGCTTCATAGCTAGTGGTTTGGGTTACCCTGCCCTGATTTGCACTCTATGTGAGCAATCAGGAGTAGAGTCTCATAGAAATGAGGAAAGATTGTAGCCACAAAATTCTATTGGGAAGCATACGATTCAGAGGGTTGAATCATTTGTTGATACCATGAGTGGAGGTAGTGATAGACCCTCTACATCAGCTGCAGGGGCATTTACTTCTTTCTCTGCATCACTTGAGAACTCTATGGAACAACTCATGACTCAACAATTGGATATAGTTAATATTCCGAACCAGATTGGAGAAATTGGAGCGAGAAATGCTTATAACGATGAGTATAAGCAGAGGAGAGTTTAACATATAGTTAACATGATATAGCTTTTGAGGAAGCTATGGTTAGATATCTTAGGTGAATCCAATGTGGAATTTCCTACTTTCCCCAGCTTCACTGCTTATGATCCTATTCATGATGAAGATGAAGAAGAAAAAGAAGAAGAAGATGATGATGATGAGGGAGGCGATGAAGATTGATATTTTTAGGAGTTTAGTTTATTTGTTTGGTCGTTTGTTTGTTTGTTATTTTGATTGGATTTTAGTTGGTTAACATTTAAAACTGATGTCGTAAAAACTTTCATTATGTGTTGTGAACTTAAAATTGTAGCAGTAACTGTTGATTTTTACTTTTTCTGCATTTTTAATATTTTTAATTTTTATTTTTATTTTTAATTCTCAGTAAATTCTTTAGAATATATTATGTCTCATTTAATGTTTTAAAGCCTGTATGTATTTTTTAAGAAGTTAGTACCTGTAGTATACCAGAGCTTAGTTTCATAGTCAGAAATCCTCTACACGTTTGTTGTTATTTTCATGCATTTACTGTTTTCTTTCACCAATTGAATTTTGTACTAAAACATTTTTAAAATTACTTAAAAATTTAAGTTTGGGGGGAAGAAAATTTCTTTTAAAAAGGAGTAAACTAAATTTTATTTGTCCTCAATTAACAATATTTTTTAAAATTTAATTTAACATGACCTGAGATATTAAGATTTAGCTTTAAATCACAATACTTATGTTTATGAATATTATGGTAAATTTAGGTAAAATGTTTTTAATAATGAAGGTCAATTCTAAAGTTAAAAGATATTTTTTTGGATAGGATAAGACTATATTTTTCTATTTAAAGTAAAGGAAATTGTATTTTTGAAGTGTTAAGAATTTTAGAGTTTCATGTAAGAAGAAAAGAATGAGACTTTATGAAAACTATATACTAATATGAATTTATAAAGTGAAGAAAGGTAAGGGTTTTGACTTTAAGAAGATGATAGTGAAGCTCAAAACTATTAAATGCTATCCAGATATAGTAATCCTCTCTTGAAAAAGAAAAAAAGAAAAGAAAGGATTGAAAAGATCCTAAAAGTAAAAAAAGTTAAGAAAAAAATAGAAAAGAAAAGAAAAAATGAGTGAGGAGAAGCTTGAGGAGATGCCTAATAAAAAATTGGTTTTACTTGAGTCAACTTAAGAAAAAGAGTTTATTACATTTCTAAACTTATATTGGAGTATTAGTAGCATTATTAGTAAAGTTTTCATGAAGTTATTTTTCTTATGAATATTCTAAATAATTTTTGATATGATAATATGCAATTCTTCTTGAAGTGAGAAGAGCTTCAAAAATCTTAAATTTGATTACTAAATAATCTTAGACTTATAATTTGAATCTAAGTTATTAAAGGTTTTTCTTAAATTTTATAACCTTATTTACTAAACTAAAGTATATAACTTATAAATTAATCTTTATCCTAAGTCATATGCTTTTATATAGTAAAAGTGTCACTTGAGGACAAGTAACATTTAATTTTAGGGTATTTTGATGCACCAAAATAACATGTTGTTTTAATAATATATTTTATGCTTATTTTTGGTGATATTGCACTTTAAAGAAGGATATTTTCATTTTTTTGTTGTGAGTATATCAATTTTAGGTATTTAGAGCAAAAGTAGCAAAAAGGATGAAATTTTGAACCAAAACAACGAATTTTAAAAACTAGCGCAAGATGCGCCAATATACAGAGAACTGACGCAAGAAGCGCAAAAACCCAAAACAGCACGGTCTTGAGCAAACTGGCGTAAGATACGCCAGATTGGCGCATGATGCGTCATTTGACAAAGAGCTACCACAAGATGCGTCAAAGATGACTTTTATCTAAAAAGGAGGTTCGAGACAAATTTTGCACGAATTTTTAAAGGGAGAATAATACACCAAAAATATATACATTTTTACACCCATCTTTTATACTCATTTTTTATGATATTGCACTGAAATGGAAGATATTTTTTTAAGTTTTATTCCAGGTTGTTGATTTTTAGGACTTAGAGCAAAAAGGAAGCAACAAGGATGAAATTTGGAGTTAAAATGGAGAATTTGAAAATTGTTCAGTGCTGATGATGTTGTTTGACAGAGAAGACGGACTAAATTAAATGGTCTCTAGCTCCGACAGCGCCAGAATGGGCGCCGACTGCGCCAATATCGATGCAAGCTCTGTTTCTAGAAAATTTGACAAATTTGGACGCTTTTTAAGAGTTTTTGGATGCACCTATTGGAGAACCAACCATAGGCTCTATTAAGAGCCAAAATTGATCAGAAAAAAGACTCCTTCACTCCTTCCTCCTTCGTCTCTCTCAGTTATCCATTGCCCCTTCTTGCCAGTTTACATCATTCTAAACCATTCCAAACCATTAGTTAGTTATTTTCTATAAAGTTTTGAGTTTTTGTGGTGATTTTAAGTGTGAATTCTTCTTTAAGAAGTGTTGGAGAGGAAGAGAAGTGAGAGATTTCTTCTTCCTACATTTCGTAAGAGAGGCTACAAGGGATTTGCTTTGAGAAAGAGTTTCATATAAGTATTATTTGTTTATTATTGTTGTATGAACTTCCTTTTATATATGAAATTTGGGTTTTGTTGTATCTTTCTCATGATGTTTGAGTAGTTTCCTTTATCTTTCTTCCTACTCTGAGATATGGTGAAATGAAGAGATAATTTGGATGTGCCAATGTTAAAATTTAAAATAAATTGTGATGGTTTTTCAACTCCACTCTTAATTTACTTTTTGATCTGGCCAATTGAATTATTAAAATATTTTGTGAAACATATGATCCGGGAAATGGAGTATGAGTTCTACAATAGAGTGAGAATCACATTTAAGTCCATGAAGGAGTATTTCATTCATGGAATTAAGTGCAAATAAATAGAAAAATATACTTTGTTGGGTGTAGAATTAGAAATTTTTTAGGGTGACAGACTAAAAATCCTCAATTCAATCCTAGTGCTTAAAAACTAAACCAAAAGTTAGCCTTCAGGAGAAGGGAAGTGGGAGCTCTAGAGTGGGAGCCAGTATCCTCCTAACCTAGCCACGAATTTTGAGACTAAACCTAAGATTAACCAATGATTTTCTATAACACTGAATCAGTGTAGAGAATTAAAATTGCTCCTTTTTGGCACAATATATATTTAAACCATTTATCTCATCTCATTTCTCCAAAAAGCTCATTGTAGTGGGAAAGATGCTTTTTCATATAAGAAAACTTCATCACATAAACATAGTTTAGTTGTTACTATATTAAAACTTTGCATTTAAACTCTGCTAGTTGTTATTAATTTAGCTTTCATAATATCTTAAACATTCAAAATCAGTGATAGTAATTTCATTTTTAATTTTGTGAATTTCTTAGTTAATTTATCATTTCAAATTTAAAGCTTCCTCATGGGATCGATATTTGGGACTTTAATAGAAAGTCTTACATTACTTGATAACAATACATATACTTACGTAGAATCCCAATAGTAAGTGATTAACATTAATATTCATAAAATACCACATCAAACTTTTGGCATCATTGTAAAGCGGAGTCAACTTTATAAATTTTACACAACTATATTTTTGGGATCAAGTTTTTGGCGCTGTTGTCAGGGAAGGAAACAGTAAATTAAATAAATTTGGTAAATTAAGAAATTTAGAGATAAAAATATATAATATACAAAATATAAAATAAAAAAATTATAAAATAAAAAATTGAAATATATATCTATATATATAACTATATATTTAAGAGTATTTTTAATAAATTTTTCTTTTCTTATTATATTTGTTTATGTGAAATATTAGATCTGAAAGTTTAGTACCTTATGATTCAGAATTAGAACGTACTATTAGAAAAATTCAAAAACAAGAAAAAGAAATTAAAAATTTAAATAGAATGACAAATAACTTAGATAATCAAATAAATGAAAATCAACAAAGACCTTTAAAAGATTATGTTAATCTAATAGTAGATGAACTTCCCTTAACTATTCAAAATTCTAATGTTGCTATTAATTCAATTGAGCTTAAACCTGCTATTATCCAAATTGTACAACATAATTAGTTTGGAGGAACACCAACTGAAGATCCTAACTTACATCTTACTAGTTTTCTTGAAATTTGTGCTACTTTTAAATATGACAGAGAGTCTAATGATGTTGTTAGGCTTATAATTTTTCCTTTTTCATTAAAGGATAAAGCTAAAGCTTGATTAAATTCATTAGTACATGGATCTATCAGAACTTGAGGAGAACTATCACAAAAATTTTTGGCTAAATATTTTCCACCCTCGAAAACTGCTAAGCTTGTAAGCTTAAAAACGATATTACATCCTTTTATCAATTTGAAGGGGAATCAATATATGAAGCCTAAGAAAGATTTAAGGATCTTCTTAGAAAATGTCCACACCATGCTTCACAAGATTGGTTAATAATTTAAAATTTTTATGATGGATTAGTAGAATCACTTAGATCTATTATAGATGTTGTTGCGGGAGGATCTCTTATGTCAAAACCTTTTGATGAAACATACTCTTTAATACAAGAAATGACTACTAAAAATTTTTAATGGCCCTCTGAATGGGTAAATCCTAAGAGAGCAGCTAGTATTCATGAATCTGATGCAATGTTTATTTTAGCATCTCAAATTGCTGCTATATCGAAAAAGATTGATCAAATTGGAGTGAACTATTAGAGGAAAATTTGTTAGGACAGATAATTGATACTCAATCATCTTATAAAACTTTGAATGCAATTAATAATTGAAATAACAATCCTTATTCTAACTATTACAACCCTGGATGGAAAAATCACCAAAATTTTAGTTGAAATAATTATACAATTCAATGAACCCCTCAAGAAATTTAAATAATCAAGGAAATCCTAATTATCGACCTTATTATCCTCCTAGATTTAACTCTAACCCTAACCTACAAGTTAAGGAAATGAAATTAATGATGGAAGAAGTAATGTTGAATATGGGAAATTAAATACAAAATCAAGGGGTTGCTATTAGAAATATTGAAAATCAATTAGGACACAATGCTAATGCACTTAGTAACAGACCTTCAGGAAATCTTCCGAGTACTGTGGTAGTTAATCCCAAAGATCAAAATAAGGAGAAAATTAATGCTATTCAATTGTGAAGTGGAAAAGAAGTTGAAACAATAATCCAAAGAGAAACTGAAGTTGATGAGGAGAAGGAAGAGATTGAAAGTGACCATAATGAAAATGAATAAACACAAGTTCACTTAAAAAAGCCATTACCTCCATTTCCTCAATGATTGAAGTAGAATGATACAGACAAACAATTTACAAAATTCTTGGAAATCCTTAAAAAAATTAATGATAAACATTCCTTTCATTGAGGCTTTGGAACAAATGCCAAGTTATGTGAAATTTATGAAAGATATACTAAACAAGAAAAGAAAGTTTGCAGATCATGAGACTGTTGCACTTAGCGAAGAGTGTAGCTCTATTATTCAGAAGAAGCTTCCAAAAAAATTAAAAGATCTTGGTAGTTTTACTATACCTTGTGCAATTGGTGAAAAGTTTTATGGAAAATCCTTATGTGATTTAGGTGCGAGTATCAATCTTGTGCCTCTATCAACTTTTAAACGTTTAGATTTAAGAGATATTTCCCCTATTATTATAACACTTCAGTTAGCTGATCAATCAATAACTTATCCTAAAGGAGTTATAGAAGATGTATAAGTAAAAGCGGATAAATTTATTTTTCCCGTAGACTTTATAGTATTAGATATGAAGGAACATAAAGAGATCCATATTATTTTTGGGAGACCATTTCTTGCAACACGGAGAGCTGTGATAGATGTGCAAAAAGAAGAATTAATAATGAGAGTTAATGATCAAGAAGTAACATTTAATATTACAAAAGCTATGAAATATCCTACAATAGAAAAAGACAATGAATGATTTAGAATGGAAGTTACTGATTATCTAAGTGATGGCAATTTAAGAAAGAGTTTGAAGAAAAATTAAGGCAAGAAGAATTTTATTGAGAATGAGGATGAACTAAAAGAAGAAAATTTAGATTATATTCAAGACAAATTTAAAATTTTAGATTTGTTGGAAAATGATAATAAAAATCTTACTCCTTCAAGTATTAAGCCACCTGAACTTGAACTGAAAGTATTACGTGGCCATTTAAAATATGTATATCTAGGATATTGATCTACATTATCTGTTATTATTTCTTTTGAGTTAACTGAAATTCAAGAACATAAATTAATAGTAATGTTAAAAAGATATAAAAAGGCTTTTGGATGGACTTTAGCAGATATTAAAGGAATTAAACTTTCAATTTGTATGCATAGAATTGTATTAAATGAACAATATGAACCTAAAGCTGATCCTTAAAGGAGATTAAACCCAATAATGAATGAAGTTATTGAAGTTATTAAAAAATATTAAAAAAGAATTTTTAAATGGTTGGATGTTGGAATTATATATCCTATTTCAAAGAGAGCTTGAGTAAGCCCAATTCACTGTGTTTCAAAGAAAGGAGGAGTGACCATTAAAGTAAATGAGAAAAATGAATTAACTACAATAAGACAAGTTATTGGTTTGTGAATTTGTATAGACTATAGAAAATTAAACATGGCCACTAGGGAAGATCAATTTCCTTTACCCTTTCTAGACCAAATGTTAAATGGATTGGCTGGAAAAAATTATTACTGCTTATTAGATGTATATATCAGTTATCATCAAATTCCAATTGTTCCTAAGGATCAAGAGAAGACAATATTTACAAGCTCTTATGGAACATTTGCTTTCGTAGAATGCCGTAGAATGCCTTTTGGAATGCCTTTTGGACTATGCAATGCACCTGCGACATTTCAAAGATGTATGATATCAATATTTAGTAATTTGATTGAATATGGAATGGAAGCTAAAATCTTTTCCATGGGTCATATTTTTATGTAGTAAATTGGTTACTTTAGGAGAAGTAACATTTAAGTTTAGGGGATTTTGCTACACCAAAAATACATGCATTTTTAAACCCACATTTTATACTCATTTTTTGTGATATGGCACTTTAATGGAAGGTATTTTTTTATGTTTGATGTAGGTTATTGATTTTTAGGACTTAGAGCAAAAAGGAAGAAATTTGGAGTCAAAATGGAGAATTTGAAAATTTGTTCAATGCCGACGGCACCAGACTAGGCGTCGACGACACCGTTTGACAGAGAAGATGGACTAAATTAAATGGTCTCTGGCACCGACGGTGCCAATGTTAGTGCAAGCCCTGTGTCTAGAAGATTCGACAAATTTGGATGCATTTTGAAAAGTTTTTGGATGCACCTATTAGAGAACCGACCCTAGACCCTATTTAGAGCCATAATTGATAAGAAAAAAGGCCCTCCTTTGTCTCTCTCAGCCATCCATCACCCCTTCTTGACACTTTACATCATTCCACGACATTCCACACCATTATTTAGTTATTTTCTGTATAGTTTTGAGTTTTTGTGGTGAGTTTAAGTGTGAATTCTTCTCTAAGAAGTGTTGGAGAGGAAGAGAAGTGAGAGATTTCTTCTTCCTACATTTCTTAAAGAGGTTACAAGGGATTTGTTTTGAGAAAGAGTTTCAGATAAGTGTTATTAGTTTATTATTATTGTATGAACATCCTTTTATATATGAAATTTGTGTTTTGTTGTATTTTTCTCATAAAGTCTGAGCAGTTTCCTTTATCTTTCTCCCTACTCTGAGATATGGTGAAATGAAGAGATAATTTGGATGTGGCAATGTTAAAATTTAAATTAAATTGTGATGGTTTTTCAACTCCGCTCTTAATTTACTCTTCAGTCTGGCTAATTAAATTGTTAAAATATATTATGAAACATATGATATGGGAAATGGAGTATGAGTTCTACAACAGTGTGAGAATCACATTTAAGTCCATGAAGGAGTATTTCGTTCATGGAATTAAGTGCAAATAAATAGGAAAATATACTTTGTTAGGTGTAGAATTAGAGATTTTTTAGGGTGCATACTAAAAATTCTCAATTCGATCTTAGTGCTTAAAAACTAAAGAAAGAGTTAGCATTCAGGGGAAGGGAAGTGGGAGCTCTAGAGTGGGAGCCAGCATCCTCCTAGCCTAGCCACGAATTTAGGGAGTAAACCTAAGATTACCCAATGATTTTCAATAACACTGAATCATGGTAGAGAATTAAAATTGCTCCTATTTGGCACAATACATATTTAAACCATTTATCTCATCTCATTTCACCAAAAAGCTCATTGTAGTAGAAAAGATGTTTTTTTCTCATGAAAAAACTTCATCACATAAACATAGTTTAGTAGTTACTATTTTAAAACGTTGCATTTAAATTCTGCTAGTAGTTAATAATTTAGCTTTTATAGTATGTTAAACATTCAAAATTAGTTACATTAATTTCATTTTTAATTCTGTGAATTTCCTAGTTAATTTTTATTTTAAATCTAACATTCCTCTTGGGATCAATATTTAGGACTTAAATATAAAGTCTTATATTACTTGATAACGATGTGTATGCTTGCATAGAATCCCAACATTAAGTGCTTAACACTATTATTCGTAAAATACCACCTCAAGTTTTTAGCATTGTTGTAAAGCGGAGTCAACTTTATAAATTTTACATAACTATAATTTCAGGATCAAATTTTTGGCGCCATTGTAAAGCGGAGTCAACTTTATAAATTTTACACAACTATATTTTTGGGATCAGAGACTTGTTCTAAATACCCCTTGGAGTGATTCAAAGCATCTAGACACTTTGGAAGGTTCTTTTATAAAGGGTTATGTCTCTTGGATCAACAGACATGTCTTTTAAATTCAAAAGGGTTGATTTTTGGATAGAATTTTGGAGGGAATTTTGAATTCTTTTTGGAGGGAGGCAGCCTTTGATAAAAGAGAGGGAAGTCTATGGCTTGAAGAGAGTATGAGTGGTGTGTAAAGGGGGTGTGGAAAAAAGAGATAGAGAGAGAAAAAAGTCAAGGGCTTGGAGATTTTCTTCAAGGATTGTAAGAGGAGAGGAAATGTGAGATATTTCTTCTTCATTACACTTCTAAGAGAGAATTGAGAGTTCTTGTAAAGAGAGAAAGGCTTGGAGAGAATTTCTAGGGATTTACTTGGAAAGGATTGTGAGATAAGTTCTATCCTTTATTTTTATTAATTTTGTAAACTTGTTTTTCATATGAAATCCATGTTTTATTGTATCCTTCTCATGAATTTTGAGTAGTCTTCTTTATCCTTCTCCCTGGTAAAATTTCTAATGGTGTGAGTTCCATGTCTAGTTTTCTAAGAATAGTCAACAAGAAAGTCCTATGGCTAGACCTTAGACTCTTAAGAGGAAAAACTAAACCTCAACCAAAAGTAAGGTTAACAATGTTCCAAAAAGGCTATGATTTCTACAACATAGTGAGAATCACATTTGATTGCATGGGAGAGGATGTCATCCATGGAGAGGATGTCATCCATGCAAATAAATGGGGAAAGATACTTTGTTGGATGCAGAATTGGAGATTTTAAGGTGACAGATTAAAATACCCAATTTTTTCTAGTTGATTGGAAACTGATGAGAGATTGTTAGCTCTCAGGTGAGGGAGTAGTGGGAGCTCTGGAGTTGTAGTCGGTATCCTCCCAGCCTAACCACAAAATTAGGGACCAAACTCTGGATTAGTCAATGTTCTTTAAGCACTTAAAAAAGGGTAAAGAATATGATTGCTTCTATTTGGCACAAAATAATATATATATATATATTTTCAAATGATTTTAATTTCTTCACAATCCATATACTCATTTTAGAGGGGAAGGATGTTTACTTAAATTTTAACTTTATGTCAAAAAAACTTTGTTAGTTTTCGTATGTTTACTTTTTAAAGATTAGCATTTAGTTTAGTTAACCTTTACTTTCAACTAAATTTTAATTAGAATTCACTTGTTACTTAATATTTAAATTTTGCACTTTACTTTTTGTTCTTTTAAAAATTGTACTTTACATTATAATCTTAACAATTTACTTATAAGCATTTCTAACTTCTCTATGGGATCGATATATAGGACTCCATTATAACCCTTTATTACTTGTGTGATACATTTAATTGCATTATTTTTAAAGGGGAATTGACAGTTTAAAGATTTTTAAGAGATAAAACTATTTTAACTGAAGTTATTTTTGTTGGGATTAATTTACATATTTGATATTGTATATGTCATGTGTATTTTGTAATATTGAAAAATATTTACGAAATTAACACACTAAATCCACTCGCATCAATCGTTGGTAGAAAACATCATTTACTGAGGCATAAGACAATGCTCTTCGTTTAATTTGGGAAGCAATGAAATTGTTTTTAGGTAATCTTCCAGATTGCAATTATTGAATAATTGGTTGTCGCCAAATGATTTCTTATTTATTAATAACCATTATTGTTGTGTCTTTACCGACATTATGAAGATTTTTTATGTTAGTTTGAGAGAGAACCTATCATCCTCTTATAGAAATTAGAATGTCATCCGCTTTTGGACAAGCAAACTCTTTTGTTAGTTTTCTTAAAGCATATGTTAAGGAGTTGTCTCATCTCAGAACTAGGAAGAATATTACATTTGATATTTATTGAAGCAACATTAGAGTATAATGGAAATATTGTTCAAGTCATGCCTTCAGGGTTATGTACCTTCCTGAGATCTGATTGATGATCAATTGAGAATATCCGTAGATGTTGATATTTATTATTTTCATCAATAATGTTAATTCTAACTCAGTTATGAGTGCCTCATATCCAGCTTCATTGTTTATGCATGGTTCAGTCAAGTGATATGAAAACAACATCATTGCTTTATCTGGAGTGATAAAAATTAATCCTACTCTTGCTTTGTTAGGTATAATTGTTTTTTCTATCTTTGTCTTTTCGAGCAGATGAAGCTCCATCACTATATAACTCCCATCGTTGCATATTCGAAGTTTTAATTTCCAAAATTTTCTCATCGAGCAAATCATCATTAAGAGGAGATTTTGTTGGTATAAGGTGTGCTGCTAAGAAGTCTCCAAAAAATTTTCCTTTAATAGCTTGTAGTGGTACAATTATGTTGAACTGGAGCAATATCATTACCCATCTTGCTAATCTTCCAAAAAAGTGTTGGTCGAGTCCTCAGATATTGCAAATCGTTAACTCTTTAAATAAAAGTTACCTTATGAGATAACATATAATGTATTAACTTTTGAACTATGAAGATTAAAGCTAAGCAATGCTTCTCAATTGCAGGATATTTTATTTCACTTGGGACCAAGTAGCGGCTTAAATAATATAATGCATTTTCCTTACCCTCATCATTAACGTGAGCTAGTAATGCTCCAAGGGAGTTATCTAATGCCACAGTGTAAAGAATTAAATGTCTTCCTGACAAAGGGGCTGCTAGAATAGGTGGTGTTCTTAAATATTATTTGATATTTTCAAAGGCGTGTTGGCATTTTCCATCCCATACAAATTTGGTATCTTTTATGGTTACAGCAGTAAGAGGTTGACGCCAACCTGATAAATTGGAGATGAAACTTCAGATTTATATTAGCTTTCCTTAGAAAGATTGTATTTGAGTTAGATTTTTCAGAGGAGGCATATTTAGATTAGCTTCAATTTTGAGGAGGTCAATTTTGATCCCACGACGTCAAACAACAAATCCTAAAAACTTCCCTGAGGTGACACCAAAGGCGCACTTTGAAGGATTCATTTTAAGATTAAATTATTGTAATCATTTGAAGACAATACTCAAATCGTACACATGATTATATTTTTTTTTACTGTTAACAACTAAGTCATCTACATAACATTCAACTTGATTGTGGATAAGTTCATAAAAAATTCATGTCATAGCCCTTTTATAAGCAACACCAGCATTCTTTAATTTGAATGGAATTACTCTGTAGCATTATATCTCGATGGGTATTCTAAAAGTTGTATTTGGTTCAACTTCTGGAGACATTTTGATTCGATTGTATCCTGACGATCCATCCATAAAAAAGAATATTTCATGTGTTGACGCAATGTCGACCATTAGCTCTTGAATTGGTAAAGAAAATTCATCCTTTGGACAAGCCTTGTTTATGTTTTTGAAATCTACACAGACCCAAATTTGATCATTTTTATTTTTACTGTCCCTATGTTAGCCAGCCATGTTGGGTATTTTTCTTCTCGGATAAAACTAGCTTTGATCAGCTTCTTAACTTCAGCAATGACTTGTTGTTCAATTTCAACACACATCTTTCTTGGAGCTTTTTTAGCAGGGACTGCAGTTCAATCTAACCCAAGTTTATGGAATGCAACTTCTGGAGTGATTCTAGGCATTTCATTATAACTCCAAGCAAAGTAATCTTTATATTCTTATAACAAATGAACTATTTCTTTTACTTCAATGTCATTAAGGAACCAACTAGTAAAGGTTGGTTTTGAGTTCTCTTCAGTTCCAAAATTTATTTTTTTAAATTCAACAACTGTAGATTTAATTTCTTCTTCAAATTTTTTAGCTGCTTCTTCAATTATAAGATTAGATTTTTGCTCATGATTAGGTCCTTCGGTGACAACTAGGCAAAATTTTGTGTCATCAAGAGGTTCTAGGGAACTGAACACAATACCTTCTTTAGAATTAAGATTTTGTTTCTTATTATAAACCATAGTTGTTAAAAAAGATAAGATTGGTCTAATGACCATTGTCTAGGTATCAAACCATTTTGCATAAATTTTATAACACACGAAGAATAAAGTTCAAAAGGGATTTTCATTTATTTGATAAGATTTTCATCTTATAGTTTTACATTTGTCTTAGAACGAGAAGAAGTAGAACCAAGTCAAAATTGTATAGGTTTTCTATCTTCACCATATGCTTCTTTGACCACTATATTCTCAATTTTATATGGGAAAATCGGAGTTAGAGTCATATCATGTATATAATGATTAATTCGTTCGTACATGGACTCAAATTGATTTTCTTTATCTTCTTTTTTGAGAGATATTTTTAACCCCGGTTCTTTTGAAATCAGTAATGCCGTCTTTTATTTTTCTTTTTCTTCCTCAAAGTCCAGACAAACATTGAATTTCAATGATTTCCTTATCTCAACCGTTGGATCTTCCCTCCCTCACCTTTGTTTCCGACCTCGACCTCTGATGCGAGTTTGATGAAAATTATTACCCTTTATATGTGTCAAGGCAGAATCCTTTCTAACCTGCTTTTCTTTTTTGTTATCTTTTTCATTCATTTTCATGTCCTCTTCTTCATCTTTTGTATTTACTATTACTTCTCTAGAGAGCATTGTTCCCTTTATCGGAGCGTAAAATGTGGCATGTTCATGAATACCAATTTCATGGATTGAAAATGGTTGTAAGTCTCATGTAATACAACATTCCTTTCCTTTCAATAGATACTTAATGCATTGATGTAATTAAGAGGGGACCATTTTATGATCATGAAGCCATGTTCAACCAAGCAAAGCATTAAAAGAAGTTTCAGAATAAAAAACATGGACTTTTTTCATTGTCGCCAAATTTTTTATCATCAAAGCAACATTATTGATCCAACGGCTTGTTCTCTCTATTGTTTGAATCCTTGTAACATCATTTTGTCTCTTGTTAGTCTGTAAGCGTCGATGTCCAAATATGCAAGAGTTGTTAGATTCATAATGTTAATGGAGGCGCTAAGATCAATAAGTACTCTCATAAGTGTCGTTTCATTTATATTTATTGTGATATATAATGGACTGTTATGTTTAGCTATTTTGAGCAACAAGTCATTGTCAGAAAAAGTTGTCTTAGTCTGTTCTTCTAACGAATAAGCCTCATTTGAAGAAATACTAGCAAGTTGAGCTAGACAAATTTCTTGATCCAAGAGAGCTTTTATTATTGATTCCCCCATTTCTTTGAAAATGATAAGGGCATCTCATATGCTTAATTTTGCTGGTAGTTTTCTGAAATGGGCTAATAAGTTATAGTCCACCTTATTATGGGAATTGTCTTTGTTTCCTTCTGACAATCTTTCTTGTACTTGAGGAAAGGCTTCTTCTAGTGCTACTTTTTGCTTTTCCTTTGCTTTAGGGGCCATTCTTGGAGGTAGAACTCTTCCACTTCACAAGTTGACTTCATTTTTTTCTTCTGGTGTATTGTCTGGTTCTTTTATTTATGAGTCAAAAGGCTCCAATTCTATGGAAATAGGTAGTCCTTGTAAGTCAAGTGTGATAATGTCATCTTTATTTCATTGTTGTCAGAACTGTCATTGTTGTCATTATTACTTTGATCTTTGTTGGAATTATCAAGATTGTGTACTATTTGAGTATTATCTATAGGATTGATATTGGATTAGTCATTTTCAGAGGTGGTATTGGGAATAGACAAAATGTAAGCAGAACCAAAAGTAGTATTTTTCATAGTAGAGATAAAAAGAAAGTCATACAAATTGAAAGGCTTGAGAGATTTCTTCCCTTCATCCGAGAAGACTATTCTAGCAGCATATGAAGAAGTAAGTGAAGTGGAAGGTACAAAAGGAACAGAAGCGCCTATATGTATAAAACCTCTAAACCTTTTTAATTCTTTCTTTTTTTTTTCTTTCTTGAAAGATGTTGTCATTGAAACCGCAGGAGTCTTCTCAAGAGACATTCCTTGAGCAAGATTTTCTTTGTCTTTATTGTTAAAATGGTTGTAGGGAATAAATTCATCGGCCGAAACAATATTGACAGAACCCTTTTTAGGATCCTTCAGATATTCTTTTAGGATCACTATATTCTCTTCTTTGAAGTTACATTCTAACCAATCTTTGAGTATAAAACATTCTTTTATTTTTGTGTCTGAGCATCCTATGGTAAGGACAATAATTGGGACGATCATTCATATCGACTTCTCCGGGTATTTTAGTTCCAGGTAATTTAAATTCAGCCATTTTTGACAAACTAAGGAATACTTTTGTGATAGCTTCTATCTTGAATGGATTTTCTTTGTTCATTCTCTTGGACATTGATTTCTTGTTTTTCTACGATGGGATTGATTGTTGAAGTTGAAGTTGTAAAGGTCATTGTGGTTGTGATTGACTTACACTCTGTTGTTGCTTCTTTTGCTCGTGTTGCACTTGCATTACTTGCTTACCCTTTTTTATCGTCGAGACATTTCTTCATTTCTTTTCAAATGTCTTAACTGGCTTTGTCTCTCTGTCTTTTCTATCGTACTCATTTGTCTAGCTTCCTTCTGAAGGTTGACAGCTTTACTGAGTAGCCTTTTAATTGTTTTATTGTGAATCCTTTAAGCATGAATGCTATAGGACCATGAATATTTTTAAGTAGAATTTTTAAGTAGAATTTCAACTGGCATGTTGCTCTTGAAGTTGTGGTTCACATTTCATGCCGAGATTTCTGCAGCACAAAATGTAATCCACAAGAGTTTCTCCTAACTTTTGTTTCTCCACTACCAAGCCTCCAACTATTATATGATGTTATGCTCTTGTTGAATTTGAAAAATGTTTTAACAGCCTGTTGAGAAGTTTTTCATATCGATTGAAAGCAACTCTTGTAAGGCTGTTAACAAATTGATGAAATAAATGAACATCGCTTCCTCCCGCGCTGCAGCAGCTTGCTCTGAAGTGTGCTATATGTTAACAAGGGTTTCCAGTCCCATCAAACATTTTAAAGAGGGTTGGAATGAAGCTCTTAGGATATTGGATAGAATCAAATTCCTCTGTATATGGTCTACCCTTTGGAATCAATGATCCAGCCTTACCTGAGCCATTGTTTCTTTTACTTTTTATTCCACAAGTTGTGTAATTTCTTTTTTCTGGAATTCCACTTTGGGCAGATTCTTTTTGTTTTTGAGTGCTTTCTTCAATTTCTATTAGTTCTCTTTCATCTTTAAGAATATGTATTGCCTCGGGTCTGATGATTTCAACGGTAGGTTGAGGAGTGGTTTATGATGGATTTTGTAAAGCTACCATCATTTCTTCAATTTTTTTGGTTAAGACAATTAATGTGCTCATCTCATTATTGAATAATTGTTCATAATCCTTCTGTTATGTTTTCTTCATTTGGCGGAGGTAGTTCTTATACTGAGAAAGAAGCTCGTGTATCTATCATGTTTATTTCTATAAATTCTTCATTTGGACTATTCAAAGAACTATCTTTTCTTCTTGTTGGCAGTCATTTGATATCGACTTTTAATTTCCACAATCTTTATTTAAATGATCTAACAGAATCTTTCTCACAAGTATTCTCCTAAAAACTATCTACATGAGAGTTCACAACATTATAATTTCACTTTGATAGTTCCCTTTTCCACACATTTTTCTTGAGTATATGATGAGATACTTTAGGAAAAGAATAGTCTCTTGTCCGTAGCATTTGCACAAGACCTTCCATTTTAATAGATGTTTCTTCCGCTTCTGAGATCAATTTATTTTTTTTGTTCTATCTCTCAAAATGGTTACATTCTTTACTCTCTGCCCTAAACGAAGTTAGTTAATATCCAAGTAGGTTGATGTTTTAATGATAATTGTTGATCTATATCTTGATAGGTAGAATCTTCTTGTGCAAGGAGTTTCCTTTATATGGATATGGAAAAAACACATCCCATTTTGTCTACGAGTTGAGAGAATGAACATTTATCCTTTCGTGCAAGTCTCTTAAATACAGAATATATCACTTGAAATGACGAGGTACTATTTTTTTTTGGAGGCTGGAGTACATCTTCATCATTCTCAATGGCTATTGGATAGAATTTATTTTTATTTAAGGAAGAAGCCTCTTCATATTCAGATGCCTCAGAAGTATTAATCTCATTTTGCTTATTTTTTCTTTTGACAAAGTGATTTCTATTTGTTCGTTGGGTACGTGTTAGAGGGATAGTCTTAGAAAAAGATCCAACCTCATATACAAATAGTGATAAAATATCACTTTCCGGCTCAATACAAATTTTCTTTCCTTTTTAATCAACTTCCCCTTCCATATTCTCAAAAGTGTATTTTTCTATAAGAGGCTTTTAAGGTAGATCTTATTCAGAAAGAAGAAAATCTTTTAAATTGAATTCTCCAAAGGGTTGTACAATAGATTGGGATGGACTACTCAGTACAAATTCAACTTCATAACAACCCAAATTCAATTAGTTGAAAGCAAGTGGTTTCATCAGTTGGTGAATTAAGTTCTTAAAAATATGAAAAGACTGAATTCAGGGAATCCATTATATTGTTCTGATCTGACTTTTTTGTTGCAATAGATTGTGTAAAATTTAATTAAATCCAATCAATTAATATTCAGTTCTATGCAAGTATACGTATCATTATCAAGTAATAATGGACTTTCTATTTAAGCCCTAAATATCGATCCTACGGGGAAGGTTTGAATTGGAAATGAAAAATTGCTAGGAAATTCACAGAAAGTGAATTGAAATCACTGTCACAAATTTCAATTGTTGAGTAATCAAAACTAAATTTTTAAACAATTATCAAATCAAATATGCAAAATTTAAAACAATAAATACTGATCTATTAACTATGTTTATGTAACGAAGATTCTTATGTGAAAAAGCATCTTTCCCACAACAATGAGGCTATGGTAAAATGAGATGAGATAGATGTTCATAATATGTATTATGGCAAATAGGAGCAATTTTAATTCTCTTCCCTGATAGAGTGCATATGAAATCATTGGCTAATCTCAGTGTTTAGTCCTTAAATCTGTGGCTAGGCTAGGAGGATACCGGCTCCCACTTCCCTTGACCTGACGGCTAGCTCTCGCTTCAATTTTTAAACACTAATGTTGAATTGAAGATTTTAGTCTATCACCCTAAAGGTTCTACAATTCTACACCCAAAAAAGAATATTTTCTTATTTATTTGCACTTAATTCCATAAACAATGTTCTTCTTTATGGAATCAAATGTGATCTTTACTCTGTTGTAGAACTCATACTCCATTTCCCAGATCATATATTTCACAACACATTTTAACAATTCAATTGGTCAGATCAAGAAGTAAATTAAGTTCGGAGTTGAAAATTCATCACAATTTATTTTATAATTTAATATCGGCACATTCATATTATCTCTTCATTTCACCAAATCTCAGAGTAGGGAGAAAGATAGAGGGAACTACTCAGACTTCATGAGAAATAAATAACAAAACACAAGTTTTCTATATAAAAGAAAGTTCATACAACACTGATAAACAAACAATACTTATCTGAAAACTCTTTCTCAAAGCAAATGCTTTGTATCCTTTGCTTAGAAAAGCAGAAAGAAGATATATCTCACTTTTCTCCTTCTCCAACACTCTTATAGAAAGTTTCACACTAAATCTCACCACAAAATTCTAAACTATGAAAACAAAATCACTAATTGACTCCAATATAGAAGTGGAATGGAATGATGTGGTGCAAAAAATGAAAGTAGAGGAGTGAAAAACGTAGATGAGCGCTTTTTCTGATGAAATTCGGTACCAAATAGAGCCCAAAGTCGGTTCTCTAAGAAGTGCCTCCAACAAATCTTCAAAAAATCATCTAAATACATTGAACCTTCTAGAAACAGGGTTTGCACCGCCTTTGACACTCTCAGCACTGAGTAAAAAATCTCCGCATTAATTTGTTTTGCGTCGTCGGCGCTGCCGGTTGACCAAATAAAAATATGTTGAGATTTTCATACCTATTTTATACGAATATTGATGATATTGCACTTTAAAGAAGGGTATTTTTTATGTTTTTTGCAGGTATGTTGAATTATGGTCATTGGAGCAAAAAGATGCAAAAAGGAGAGAATTTGGAGCAAAAAGGAACAAAATATGAAGATTTGAACTAGGGCGCCAACGGAGAGCCCAATGGCGCCGACGGTAGGTTTTTCCCGAGAGTCCATAATCAAATATTCTAGAAGGCCGTCGACGATGCCATCGAGGCTGGAAACGGTGAGAACGACGGTTCTCTTAACAGGTGCATTGAATGTGGATGATTTTTTAAGGGACGCTTAGGCAACTCCTGGAAAACTTTTCTACAACTTAAAGAGAAACATTTAGGCCAAAAAAAGAGGAGCCCCGTGGTGTTGTCCGCTGAGTTTTTGTAGTTTGTAGAGTGTAGAGAGTTTAATTTAGGGTTAGTATTGTGAGGAATTCTTTGAGAGATTGTAAGAGTGGAGAAAAAGTGAGAGATTTCTTCCTCCTTGCCGCTTTGAAGAAGAATTCTGTGTGCTGTAAAGAAAGGAAGAGATTCAGAAGAACTTCGAGGAGTTCGCTTGTGGAGGAATTAGAGATAAGTGATATTTACTTATTGAAGTTTGTATGACTTTGCTTTTATATATGAGTTCTATGTTTTGTCGTATCTTCTCCATGAGTTCTAAGTAGTTTTCTCTGTCTTTCTCCTTTTCTTGAGATTTTGTGAAATGGTTATTTAAATTGGTTGAGCCATGAGAATGTTAAAGAAGTTGCGATGATCTTTTCACTTTAATCTTAATTTACTTTCAATCTAGCCAATTAATTTGTTAAAATATATTGAATTTTACAACTAAAGTGAAGATTACATCCAATTAGGGAGGTCAAAGTCCTTGAAAGTTGGGTGCAAATAAATAGGGAAATAAAATTATCGGGCGTAGAATTGGAGATTTTAGAGTGACAGACTAAAATCATCAATTCAATCATATCGTTTGGGTGTTGAAGTGTAGATGTTAGCCCTCAAGATGTTAGCCCTCAGGCGAGGGGAACGTGGGAGCTCCGAAGTGAGAGCCGATATCCTCCCAGCCTAGCCGCAGATTCAGTAACCAAGCATAGGATTAGTAAATTGGACTAAAGGGTAAAGAATAGGGTAAAGAATAGGTATGCTCCTATTTAGCATAATACAATTCAAACTAATTCACTTTATCCATTCACTTTAATTTTTTATATATTGAACTTCACATTAGAAACTTTATTGTAGAATTAGTTAAATAAGAGTTTGTTAAAATTATATATTTATTTCAATTGTCTATTAGTGACAAATAAGCAATTTGAACTGTATTAATGTGATTAAGTATTGATTTTCTAAATCCTAGTTCGTAGCCTCTAGTATTACTCCATGTGGGATCGATATCCAGGACTCCATTAGAGCCCTGTATTACTTGAGCGATACGTATACTTGCGTTGATAAGTGAGACTTTGTAATTATTGAATATTTGATAGACATTTTTTTATGAAATTTATAACCATTGTCAATTTTTGGCGATGTTGCCGGGGACTTAATTCTTCTAGCAACAGTATCAAATTCTTGTATTTTTAAGCATATATAAAGTTACTGTCAAGTTTTTGGCACCATTGCCGGGGAGTAAAAAAAATCATAATTAGAGTAAAGGACAAATTAGGACTATTAGAAAATTTTTACTTGAATTTCAATTTATTTTCATATCTAGTTAACTATTTTTCTGTGTACTGATTTCAATTATATGCATAAATTTCTACCTGAAAATTTTATACCCTATGATTTGGAATTAGAACGCACTTTAGAAGAATTAGAAAACTAAAAAAAGAACCTAGAAATTCTGACACAATGGAAAACAACGTGAATAATCAAGGAATAGAAAATGAACATCAACCTAGAACTCTATGAGATTATGCAAATCCTACAGCAGATGAAATCACTTATCTATCCAAAATTCTGATGTAGCTGCTAATTCATTTGAGCTTAAACCTACTATTATCCAAATGGTACAAAATAATCAATTTGGAGGTAAACCACTACGTTTATTTTTTAGAACTTTGTGCTACCTTTAAATATGACAGAGTTTAGAACGATGCTATTAAACTTAGACTTTTTTCTTTTTCACTTAGGGATATGGCTAAGATGTGGTTAAATTTGTTAGCACCTGGATCTATTAGAACTTGGGGAGAACTTTCACAGAAATTTCTATCCAAATATTTCCCTCCATCCAAAACTTCTAAACTTAGAAATGACATAACATCATTTTGTCAGATTAATGGAGATATAT
>NW_018242819.1:273040-276195 GCF_001263595.1 Phalaenopsis equestris
GGTAAATCCTAAAAGAGTAGCTAATATTCATGATTCTGATGCAATATCTATGTTAACTTTGCAGATTGTTGTAATATCAAAGAAATTAGATCATTATGAAATGAATTATTCTCCAACACCTACTATGATGGAAGAGAATTCATCTGGGCAACTTGTGGATGTTCAACCTTCGTATGAGACTTTAAATGTGATTAACAATAGACCCAACAATCCTTATTCAAACTATTATAGCCCTGGTTGGAAGAATCATCCTAATTTTAATTGGAATAACAATTCTTCTGCCAATCAACAATGGGCAAACAACCCAGTGAACCCATTGAGAAATTCATCCAGCCAAGGAAATCTTAATTATAGACCTTCTTATCCTCCAGGATTTAACAGTAACACTCAATTTAAGGAAAAGAAGTTATCTATGGAATAGATGATACTAATCATGGGTCAACAATTACAGAATCAAGGAAATCAATTACAAATTCAAGGAATCCAGTTACAAAATCAAGCAACTGCTATCAAGAATATTGAAAACCAATTGGGGCATATTGCTACTGCGCTTAGTAACCAAAAATTGGGAACTTTTCCTAATACTATGGAACCAAATCTTAAAGATCAAAGAAAAGAACAGATAAAAGCGATACAATTATGAAGTGGAAAAGCATTGGAAAAAAGAGTGCAAAAAGAAACAGAAAGTGAAAAAGAAAAAGTGGATACAGAGAAAGAAAAGGATCATGAATACCCAGATTTAGAATATCCACTTACACCAATGAAAATTCTGTTGAGAAACCTCCACCACCGTTTCCTCAAAGATTGAAGCAACACAAAAGGATAAACAATTCTCCAAGTTTTTAGAAATTCTTAAGAAATTAATGGTAAATATTCTCTTCATAGAAGCTTTAGAGAAAATGCCCAATTATGTGAAATTTATGAAAGATATTTTGAACAAGAAAAGGAAATTCATTGATAATGAGACTGTTGCACTTAGCAAAAAGTGTAGTGCAATTATTCAAAAAAAGCTTCCTAAAAAATTAAAAGATCCAGGAAGTTTCACTATACTGTGTGCTACCGGTGAAAAATTTTATGGAAGAGCTTTATGTGATTTGGGAGCCATCATTAATCTTATGCCACTATCAATTTTCAAAAGATTAGGATTAGGAGAAGTCTCACCTACTTCTGTAACTCTTCAGTTAGCGGATCGTTCAGTTACTTATCCTAAGGGAGTTATAGAAGATGTGTTAATAAATTTATCTTTCCTGTGGATTTCATTATTCTAAATATGGAGGAAGATAAAAATTATACCTATAATTTTAGGGAGACCTTTTTAGCTACTAGAAAAGCTATGATATATTTTCAAAAGGGAGAATTAACTATAAGAGTTAACGATCAAGAAGTGACTTTTAACATTGCAAAATCTATGAAATACCCTGCTGTTGAAAGAGATAATGAATGTTTCGCATGAAAATTAGTGAACATTTATTGCACGAGCATTTTAAAGAATATTTTGAAGAGAAAGAACATTTTGAAGACAAAGATGAAACTATTTTTGATGAAATAGAAAATGAAGAATTAAATTATGTTCAGTAAAGATTTGAGATGTTGGATATTACAAGAAATGCTGATAAGAATCTAGTTCTGTCAATTATAAAACCACCTGAACTTGAGTTTAAAATATTTCCTAACCATTTGAAGTATGTGTTTCTGGGAAACTCATATACATTACCTGTTATTATATCTTTAGAGTTAAATGATTTACAAGAGCAAAGACTTTTGGATATATTAAAAAGATATAAGAAAGCTTTTGGTTAGACCTTAGCTGATATTAAAGGAATCAGTCCTTCAATCTGTATACACAGAATTATATTGGATGAAAAATATAAACCAAGAGTTGATCCATAAGGGAGATTAACCCAATGATGAAAGAATTAGTCAAGTGGAAATTTTGAAATGGTTGGACACTGGAATTATATATCCTATTTCAGACAGTGCTTGGGTAAGTCCAATTCATTGTATTCCTAAGAAAGGAGTGACTGTTGAAGCTAAAGAGAATAATGAATTAATATCTATCAGACAAGTTACTGGGTGGTGTATTTGCATTGATTATAGAAAATTAAACACTGCCACTATGGAAGATCACTTCCCTTTATCTTTTTTAGACCAAATAGTAGATAGACTTGCTGGGCACAAATATTTTTGTTTTTTGGATGGATATACCATCAAATTCCTATTGCTCATGAGGATCAAGAAAAGATAACATTTACTAGTCCTTTTGGAACTTCTGCTTTTTGAAGAATGCCTTTCGAATTATGTAATGCACCTGCAACATTCTAGAGATGTATGATATCTGTATTTATTAAGTTAATTGATGATGGATTAGAAGTGTTTATGGATGATTTCTCTGTATATGTAACATCATTTGACGCATGCTTAAATTATCTTGAAAAAGTTTGAACTTAAATTATCTTGAAAAAGTTTTGGAGTTATGCGAAAGAACTAATTTAGTTCTAAATTGGGAGAAATGTCAATTTATGGTTGGAGGGGGAATAGTGTTAGGGCATAAAATTTTAAAAAATGGTATGGAAGCAGACCCTGCAAAAATTAAAGTTATATTTAAATTAACACCTCCTACTAATGTAAGAGGTGTTAGAAGTTTTCTTGGGCATGTTGGCTTTTACAGTCACGATATTAAAGATTTTTAAAAAATTAATAAACCCCTATGCCAACTTTTATAAAAGGACAAGAAATTTGAATTTACTAAAAGTTGTTTAAATGCCTTTGAGTATTTAAAAGAAAAACTAATCACATCCCTTATTATAGTTTCACCTAATTGGGAGAAACCATTCGAACTGATGTGTGATGTTAGTGATTATGCTATTGGAGTGATTATGCTATTGGATTATGCTATTGGAGCTGTTCTTTGACAAAGTTGTGAAAAGATTTTTAAAGTTATATATTACCCTAGTAAAACTCTTAATGATGCTCAAATTAACTATACTGTTACTGAAAAAGAGTTATTGGCTATTGTGTATGCTTTTGACAAATTTAGATCTTATTTAATTGGGACTAAATTTTTTGTGCACACTGATCACTCTACTATTAAATATCTGATGCAAAAGAAGGATGCCAAACCAAGGTTAATTAGATGGATACTTTTGATGCAAGAA
>NW_018242819.1:276226-276596 GCF_001263595.1 Phalaenopsis equestris
CAAGGGTCTGATAATCAAATTGCTGATCATTTATCGAGATTAGAAAACCATGCATTATCTGACACCGACAATGAGATTACAAACAGTTTCCCTGATGAACAACTTTATAATATTAATGAGTGAAAAATACCATGGTATGTTGATATTGTTAATTATACTGTAAGTGATATTTTGCCACCTATGCTGACATTGCAACAACAAAGAAAATTCATTCATGATGCAAAAGCATATTTTTGGGATGAACCTAATTTATATAAACAATGTAAGGATCTTATTATGAGAAGATGTGTACCTTATCAAGAAACAGAACTAATAATTCAAAAATGTCATGATTCTGAATTAGGAGGACATTTAATAAAACTGCTTATAA
>NW_018242819.1:276718-285568 GCF_001263595.1 Phalaenopsis equestris
TTAGAAGTTGAGATCTTTGATGTTTGGAGATTAGATTTCATGGAACCATTTATTCCTTCATTTGGAAACTTATATATATTAATTGAAGTAGTCTACGTTTCCAAGTGGATTGAAGCATAAGCTTCACCTCGTTGTGATGCTAAAATTGTTTCAAGATTTTTAATGAAAAATATTTTCACTAGATACGGAATGCGTCGAGAGTTATTATTACTGATGGAGGATCTCATTTTAAGAATAAGAGAATTGAAAAATGTACTAAGAAATATGATATTATGCATAGATTCTCTATTGCTTATCATCCTCAGACTAGCGGTCTAACAGAGATATCAAATCGTAAAATTAAATGTATTTTAAAAAAACCTGTAAATCTTTATAAATTGGATTGGTTTGCTTGACTAGATAGCGCATTATGAGCACATAGAAATGCTTATAAGACTCATATAGGAATGTCCCCATACAGACTGATATTTGGGAAAACATGCCACTTATTAGTAGAATTAGAGCATAAAACATATTGGGTGATTAAAGAATTCAATTATAATTTGAAAGATGCTAGTGAGAAGAGATTGTTACAAATGAATTAATTGGAAGAATTAAGAAATAAATCTTATGATAACGACAAAATTTATAAGGAGAAACTAAAGTTATGGCATGATCGAAAGATTACCCAGAAGAAATTTGAACCAGGATTAGAAGTTTTGCTTTACAATACAAGGCTAAAGTTATTCCCTGGGAAATTGAAGTTTCGTTGGTTAGGACCCTTTACTGTGACTCGAGTTTATACTTACGGAGCTGTTGAAATTAAAGATCAAACGATTGGGCATAGATTTAAAGTAAATGGATACAGATTAAAGCCACATTTTGAGGGTAAAAGACTAAATTTTAAAGAGGTTTTAATGGTCAGTCAACTAGAGTAATGTCAGTAAACCTGAGTAATACCTGAATTGGTCGGGCTGACAATGTTAAACCAAATGCTTAATGGGAGGCAACCCATAGTTATCTTTATTTTGCGATTATAGTGTTTTTATTTGAAATTATCATTAGTTTGTGGTAGTATTGAACTCTATTACTCATATTTATACATACTTACCCTTGAATCATTATTAAAATTGGATCCCTAGAGAAAATTGGAATGCATTCGGACCAGAGCGAAACTGTGAAATTTTTCCCTTGGGCGCTGACGGTGGGCTCGACGCCGCCGACGGCGGGGTTTTCCCGACAGCCCAGGCAATTAATGTCCAGGCAATTAATTCTAAAGGCTTCCCGACAGCCCCATCGATGCCGCCGATGTCGAGAACGGCGGGATGATGGTTTTCGGAGTTTGAAATGACGATTTTTTGCGGTTTTTTGCGAAGGTTACTCCCTATAAACTTCCAAATTTGGGTCTTAAGTTCATATTACCCCAAAAATGAATTGAAACTCCACCAAATTTATCCATATGGCGTCCAATTCCACTAAAAACCTTAGATTTTAAGTGTTTAATCGGAAAAAGTTCATTAGTTCCGAGGTGCAGCAAATCTTCAACAAAGTGCTGACAAAGAAGAGATTAATCAAAGAAAAAGGATTCGTGAATCAAGGATTGAACAATCCTTTGATAGCAATTGAAGAGATGATTTTGTGACGATGATGGGAAGTGTTGTGCTACACTACAACCTCCGTAGTCGTTCCTGTGGTGAAGGAGTTTTATGCTAATTTGCATGGAATCAACCAGAGAGTAGTCTATGTGCAAGGTAGATGGATAAATTTTACTCCTGCATGGATTAATGAGTTATATATGATTGAGAATGTTCCTGTCTGCCATTATTCCAACTTCGTTCCGACAAGAAACCTAATGAATGAGTTCTACCAAAATTTGACAAACGAGACTGAAGACTAGGAAATGAGAGAAAACGGGTATGCTAGTTTTTTGGCGACACTTCTAAATCTCTTTTTTAAGCACTGAAACTTCTTCATTTCTGAAAAACTATTACCGACGATGAGGATCAGTAAAGTTACTAAGGAAAGTGCTATTCTGAATTACTACATTCAAATGGGACTGTCAAATGGGACTGCCGGCCGATCGATATTGAATCGATAATTCTGAAGTCTGTTTTGGGCCTGATCGTTCATGGATCAATTTATGGGCTTGGAGATCCTTCAACAATTTTATTACTTTACAGTCAGTTTCAAGTATCTTATGAGAATTGGGAAAAAGTACTTCTACCTTGGAAGCCTTTGGACCCAACTGAGAAATTCCCAGCCACTGAAGATGAGAATGATATGATTATTATTGTGGATAAATCGTCTCAGAATTCACTTCATATTCAGCCTTTAGTTCCGGAAAAGACACTAATGATCCTGTGCAGAATGATTCTTCTTGAGAAAGAGGTGCAAAATGTTATGAATGCAATTAACAATATCTCTAATTTTTTCGATCATCTAGACTGAAGGATGAAAGAGCACTTTGATCACTCTGGAATTATCGAAGAAAGTTTGATACGATTGATGAGGAAGATGGGATTGATAGAAGAGGAGTCTATTGAAGAATTCTCATACCAAACCTTCTATAAACTCTTTGTTCATGTTCAATCAATGGGTGATATCAGAGGAGAAACAAGCACAGAATCGAAAGAGTAGTAGATTTACTTTGCCACTTGCATGTCTAAGTGTGTCATTTGATTTGAGCTTATGTGCTTAGGTCACTTTCTAAATTTGCTTTTAGATTTCAATATAGTTGAGATTGAGCGTATGATGTTTATTTTCAGTGTTTAGAGTGTTGTGGCTTGGATTGCAATGCTGAATTGATGTATTGAGGTTGAGAAAATACCAAACTTATGTGTGTCATGTAACGTGTACTGTAACTCTTGGAATTTATATATAATTGTAAGGTTTTGTTTTGTGAATGTTTATTTGGGTTAGTACATCATTTAATCACTTAAAATTTATGTCTAGAATGATTGAACGGATGTCATTGAGGCTTGAAATTGATCAAAATCGCAAAAATTTGGAAATTGAACCAATTTTGAAAATCTCACCGACGGTGCCATCGACGCTGCCGACGGTGGATTTTTCCTGAGACTTAAGCTATTTAATTCAATAGAACTCGCTGACGGCGCTGAAGACCACGCCGACGGCGAGATCCCAAAAAAACACTTTTAACTGCAATTTTGACCCAGTCAACTGCCACTATTCATCATCTCATTCCTCTTAAAAAATGAATTTTCGACCTAAGGCTTGAGAGATCTTGGATTTCAATATAGGGCTAAAATGAAAACTTTGATCTAGGGCTTGAACATCTTGGATTTGGGGCGATTTCAAAGCATTTAGACACTAGATTTTATTATCCCTCGGTAAGAGCTTCACTCCAACCTAAAAATATTTGATTTTCACCTTGAATTTCTTTCACATTGAGAATATCCAAAAAAATTGAGAATGTGGAGAAAATATTTGGATGAAATTTATGGAATTTAGTATTGAACTCTTGGAGTCACTCTTGGAAGCCATTATTTGAGTATTGGAAGCCATTATTTGAGGAAGACATTATTTAAGTATTTGAAGTGTATTTTTAAATTTTTATAATTTTGATTATATTGACATGGCTCCACGACAAAAGAGGCGACTTGAGTTTGACGAGTCTCGCTTCGTCAATGCGAAGGCTCAGTAGAGATTTACTTTAGTATTTGAAGGAAAGAAATGTATACAAGATCGTGTTTTTGAGAGTCTGGGAGGAGAAGTTAAACGAGTTATTATCGAACGAAGGTGGGAAAACTTCTATTTTACCACCAATAAGGCTGTTGTGAATATTGTGAAAGAATTTTATGCCAATGCATTCTATTCTGAGGACGGAACTGTTCGAGTAAGGGTTTTTTCTGTTGAGTTTAGTGCCGCCCACATTAACTCATTTTACGAAGTCCCAGACTCCTAGAGCTGCAATTATGAAACCTTCAGTACAATGGAAGGCCCACTGAACGATGTCATCAACTTTCTCACTGATGGGTAAGGGACATGGAAGATAAAGCAACGAGAAAGGGTAAATTTTTTAGCTTCCATGTTGAATGCAACATCTAAAGTGTGGCATTATTTTATTTTCTCTACTTTGTTACCTACCTATCACCATAGTGAGGTAACAAGAGATAGAGCTATTCTGAATTTCTATATTCAGAATAATCAAACTATAAATGTGGGGAGAATTATTTATAAGAATATATTGACAGGAGTAGGAGACAAGAAGCTTCTACTAGTAGAGATATCCCCTCTACTAGTTATGACCATCCTTCCTCTAGCTCCCCTACCCTGAATGATTTAATGAATGTATTAACCTTGCAGCGGAAGAGTATAGAGCAAATAAATGAAAGAATTGGGGGATTAGAATGTAGACATGATTATGATAATGAGTACCTATAGAGGCATTCTGACTTTGAGATAGCTTACTACGAAGCTCAGGCCCGACATTACAGAGGAGAGCCTGATGTTACTTTTCTTGAATGCCCCCGTTATACTTAGTATCAGCCCAATCCACCTACTGACCAGGGAGATGAGGATATAGTATGGGACTTTGATATATGATAGTAATTGATGTACATTTAATTTTGTAATTTTCTAATAGAGGTAGATGTTTGTGTCTTTGTGCTTTCATTTTTATTTTTATTTTGCAATCGGATAATTTTTAATTATTGTTATAAATTTTTAGTGTGGTAGTTGAAATTTGCATGTGTAGTTATAATAGATGTTGATTAGTACTTTGTAAAATTGTAATGTGATGTGATTTTTATTTGCATTTTAATATATGTGTAATTGTTTTTTTTTATTATTGTGGATGTGTTAGCGAAATATTGTATTTTTATAATGTTTAGCTTTGTACTTATTTCAAAATTTCATTACCCAGCAAATTCTCTAATTATTTATATGTATAGAAAGCTCCTATTATTACAGACCAGTTGAAGTTAAAATTTTGAGAATGAACTGCAAAAATTTCAGAATGATGAAAATGTCTAAAGTATTGAGGTATGATTTATATTTAGAATTTTCTTTCCACCTGTATCATTCCATATTGAAAAATTTAAATTTGGGGTAGGGAAGAAAAAAATTAACTATTAGATGTTCTCAATTTTAATATTTTAAAAAAATTTTAAAATAATTTTTTGTAGATAATTTAATTCAGATAACTATATTTTGTAGATATTTAAATATTATAGTAGATTTAAAGGAATATTTTTGTAAGGAAAATTAATTTTGTAGATTAATAAATTTAGTATAAGAGAATAATTTAGTATAAGAGAAATAAATTTAGTATAAGAGAATAAGACTGTAGTTAACTATCTAAAGTAAACAAAATTATATTTTGAAATATTAAGAATCTTAGAAATTCATTTGAGAAGAAAAGATTAGGGCTCAATGATGTAAAAGCTATGAAATACTAAGGTAAAGGAATGCTTTGAGTTTCAAATTTAAGGAAAGAAAGGTGATGTTCAAAATCATTAAAGGCTATCCAGATATAGTAATCCTCACTTGAAAGGAAAAAGAAAGGATTGACAAAAATCCATGAAAAGAAAAGAAAAAAAAAAGGATTGAAAGCAATCCAAATGCAAAAAAAAGAAAAATATATATAAGTGAGGAGAAGCTTGAGGAGATACCTAATCAAAAATTGGCTTCACTTGGAGCTACCTAAAGGGAAAATCTAAATATATTCCTGAACTTATATTTATGGATTAGCATCTTTTACTAGTAGTGTTCTCATGAAGTTCCTAACATTTGAAAATTCTAAGTGACTTGATATTACAACATATAGTCATTCTTAAAATGGATAGAAAACTAGAACTCTTAAACTTGATGACTAGATAGTCTTGTACCTACAGAGTTAATTTAATTAATTGAATTTTTTTTTAAAATCTCACTATGGTATTTACTTAAATCAAACTTATAGTATTTCTGAATTAAAACTTTACTACAATAGATCATAACTTTTATGTAGTATTAAAATTACTTGAGGACAAGTAATAGTTAAGTTTGGGGCATTTTGACCAAAGAAAAATATGTTGAGACTTTCATACATATTTTATACTAATATTGATGATATTGTACTTTAAAGAATAGTATTTTTGATGTTTTGTTGCAGGTAGATTGAATTAAGGTCATTGGAGTAAAAAGATGCAAAAAGGAGCTAACATGGAGCAAAAAGAACCAAAATATGAAGATTTGAACTAGGGCACCGACGGCGAGCCCAACGGCATCGACCGCGGGTTTTTCTTGAGAGTCCAGAATCAAATATTCTAGAAGGCCGCTAACGGCTCCATCGAGGCCGCCGACGGTGAGAACGGTGATTCTCTTAACATGTGCATTGAATGTGGATGATTTTTGAAGGGATGCTTAGGCAACTCTTAGAAAACTCTTCTACAACTTTAAGAAAACTTATAAAATTTTTTGAGAAAGAGCTAATCACGAAACAAAACAAAATGCTGAGAATAACAACATAACTAAATTAATTCTAAAAATAAAAACAGCCTTCCGCATTACAGTTTCAAATAACATTACAAACAAAGTCTAAAAAATATCACAACTCAAACAATACAATCACACAGTACAAACATAAACAAACAAACAAAATAGATCACCAGTCATCATCTCCCTCATCATCGACATCTAACTTTTGCTTCTGATATGGAGTATAAGTAGGATGAATAGAGAATTGAACTGTATGGTCACCCCTCAGGTATCTCACTAAAGCATCAGCTCAAATTTTTGGCGAATCAGATCATCAGTTTGAGCATTTCTGGCCTCTATATTCTGCATCCTATGATCCATCCTCAAAATATCTCTCTGTTGAATCATCATCTGGTCCAACAACTCCCTGTTGCTGGGGTCACTTGAAGTAGGCTCACTAGGGGTTCTAGAAGTAGAAGAAATATCCCTGGCTTATCTTTCAGATCTCCAATCAACATGGGACTCATAAGCCTTGATGTTGGCAGGCCCAATGGGTCTCTAAGGCTCAATCCTCTCCTCATTAGGTCTGAAATCAACTCCTGCCTGCTCACAAAGTGCGTAAATAAGAGCAGGGTGTGCCAATCTACCAGAAGTCTCTCCCAGAGCAATAGATCGAGTGTTCATATAAATAATATAGCCCACATTTATGTCCATAACTTGTTAAATACAGTAGTTCATGATGGCTCTATCTTTGGTCACCTCACTATGATGGTTTGTCGGAATCATTCATCCATAAATAAAATAATGTCAGGCCTTAGATACTACATATAAACTAGTACGGGGAAATTTAACTTTAACTCCATTTTTTTTATTTTCGAAGCCCCTTTCTCACTATTCAGAAAAGAAATAACTTCATCTAAAGTCTGATCTGTAACAGAAAAAGAATGATATTGGCATTTATACACATCTTCTATAGAATAAAACTCATTTATTTTCTTTGAAGTAAATTCTACTCTTTTTCCATGAACAAATACATAATCACAGAAGCTTCAGGAAGGTTGGTATAAAATTTTATTACAATCCCAGTTATCGCATTGATAGTAAAATAACAAAAGTTTTCCCATTGTCGAGCAATAATCAAACGTTCAACTTCTCCTACTAGATTTTTAAAACCTCAGTCATGAATTATTTTCTGATTTTCACAAATGCTATGAAACCGAGCACTGGCTCTAAAGCTAACAAATCTCTGCTCGTCATATTCTACTTTCCTTTTACTCGTTCTAGGTGTCATAGGAAATCTAGAAAATTTTGAAAAATCTGAATAAATTCTAAAATTTCAAAAATCAAAATGTAAAATATTTTAAACTTCAAATCACTATATAAGAGTTCATCACCAAAGGATTTTCTCAAAAATTTCTCAACAAAATTTTCATATTTTTGGACCCATGCAATGTGAGATAAATCCCTGGTGAAAATAAAAAAATTTTGGTTTAAAGTGTAGCTCTTACCTAGAGAAGATGAAATTCGAAGCCTTTTAGCCTTTAAATAGCCTCAAATCTAACCACAATCAAGCTCTAGCCACCCAAACTAAAGGTTGAAGATGATTTAAGCGTCAAAATGGTGGCCATAGTAAAAATTGTAAATTTTTAGGGGTTAAAATCTGTTGTCGGGTCGAGGGCGCTGTCGGCGCTGAAGGCCCAAAAAATTCATATTTTTATTTTTTTTTAATTTTCAATTTCCTATCGACTTACTCCAAAAATTTTTAGTATTTTATACACAAATTTTTGTTTAACAATAATTCACAAAACAAAACATTTCACCAACACGAATTTTCACAAACAACAACAAACTAACTTTTATATATGAAAGTACACTTTTTACAAACACAATTTTCTTAATTGCACAATCACACATATTAAATAAACTAATTATAAATCAGTGTCAAAATCAAGGCACAACACTAAACGCTGTCACAAAACTATACACACAATCAAAGTTCAGAATTCTAAAGAAAAAAAGAACAAACCAAACCAAATTAAATCCACACAATTACACTAAATATAATGTTTAAAATAGATAGAAAATTTAAAGTCTTCAATTATTATGTCTCTTCTTCAGTGCTTTCTCCTCCTTTGATATCTCCCATAGATTGGTAATGAACATATAAGTTGTAGAAGGATCGGTACGGGAATTGATCTGTCAATTTTTCTTCAATCCACCCATTTTCTTTAAACATCTGAAGTAATCTTGCTTCAAAATTTCCAGTGTGATCAAAATTTTCTTTCATCTCCAATCTAGGCAATCAAAATGGTATTTAAGATCTCTTACTGCATTCATAATACTCTGAAGTTCCCTTTTAATTTTCTTCAATTTCTTTTCCAAAGCAAGCGAACTTCAAACTATTGGTGGTATTAATGGAGTTGAAGCATGTTAATGGAGTTGAAGCATGTG
>NW_018242819.1:285651-286320 GCF_001263595.1 Phalaenopsis equestris
GATTCAATGGGCTCTCAAGGTAATAAAGTCTTTTCCCAACTTTCATATGGAACTTGGGCTTGACTGTAAATAAAAAAGATGGTAGATGGATGCCCAAGTCCATAAACTGGTCCATTAGTAAGGATACCCATAATATATTTAAATATAATAAACCCTATATCAATGGGTTTTTCCATTTGAATGCAGTAATTTAAGATAGCACATTCTTTGGTAATCTACTAATTTTCATAGTAGGGAGTAATTTTGCGGCAATAAATAAATGCCATTGTTTCGAAATTGGATTAAGTAATAAAGTGGAGAAACTAACATATCCTTCATCTCGTATCTCCCACATATCACTTTCATCCGTCAGAAGATTATACATGTCTTGCATCAAATCTTGTGTAGGAATAAAATAAAATTTGTGACAGATTGGAATGTTGTCTACCATATACAATTCATTAATCCTTGCAGGAGTAAATGGTACAGCCTTACCTTGTACGAAGACAACACCTTGAGTAATTCCATATAAGTTTGCATAAAACTCTTTCACCACAGGTACGACAACCGCAGACGTAGTGTAACACAGAACTTCCTAATGCCTTTGTAGAATGATTTTATCAATTAGACCAGTAGGATTGATCACTCCATTATTAACAAATCCTCTTTTCTTCTTGATCAATCTCCTCT
>NW_018242819.1:286384-295187 GCF_001263595.1 Phalaenopsis equestris
GTTGAAAACTCCAGTATTTCTGGAATTTCTGGAATTGGAAGCCATGGAATCTGAAAATAGGAAGTTACTAAGCGTCCATGGATGTTTCTATGCCTTTTTAAACTCATCCCAGTGGTTATTATGAAGTGAAATCGCGCCAAAACCCGTCGAACGTCGTCTAAAACCATCCAACCGCACGCAGCGCCATCAACGCTACTGATTGGCACTGTCGGTGCTGATGTCCGTTATCTAGGGTGCCATCGACACCCATTATGGCGTCGTTGGCACTAGTGGCCAAAATTATGATTTTCATTTTTTTATTCAATTTGATTCAAAATTTTCCTCCAATACCAATATTTGACTTAATTTATAATAAATGCAATTGTGTAGGATTATTATCTACTAATATATAAGACACTTAAAAAACTAAATAGTAATACATAGTAATATAAGTATGGGTTGCCTACCACAAAGCGCTTGGTTTAACATCGTCAGCCTGACATACCATTAGCTTAGTTGGGTTGACTTAACATTAAAAGTTCTTTAAAGTGAGGTATTTTCCCTTCATAATAATATTTCAAACGATTCCCATTAACTTTAAATATCTTTCCAATGTTAGGATCTTTAATAACAACAGTTCCATATTGATAGACATTAATCAATTTAAATGGTCCTAACCATCTAGATTTTAGTTTTCTTGGAAACAATCTCAATCTTGTATCATATAGTAGAACTTCTTATCCAGGTTTAAATTTCTTCTTAACAATCTTCCGATTATGCCATATTTTCATTTTCTCTTTATAGATTTTTGCATTATCATATGCTTCTAATCTCCTCAAGTTCATTGAGTTGCAAAAACCTTTTATCACCAGCATCTTTTAAATTAAAATTAAATTCCTTAATAGCCCAAAACTCTTTATCTTCTAATTCTACTGGTAAATGACATGTTTTTCCAAAAATAGATCTATATGGGGACATTCCTATAAGAGTTTTATATGCAGTTCTGCATGCCCATAATGCAGTATCTAGTCTAGCAGACCAATCCAATTTATAAGGATTTACAGCTTTTTCTAAAATGCGTTTAATTTCACAATTCGATATTTCTGCTAGACCACTAGTTTGAGGATGATAAATAGTAGAGAATCTATGCATTATATCATTTTTCTTGATTAAATTTTTTATTCTATTATTCTTGAAATGAGGTCCTCCATCAATAATGATTATTCTAAGAATTCCATATCTTGTAAAAATATTTTTAAATAAAAAATTTAGAAACACTCCGAGCGTCACACTAGGCACAGCAATAACTTCAATCCACTTATACATATAATCAACAGCAAGTAATATATATAAATTTCCAAATGAAGGCATAAATGATCCCATAAAGTCTAATCCCCACACATAAAAAATTTCAACTTACAATGTGTAATTTAGAGGCATTTCTTCTCTTCTGGAAATATTTTTGACTCATTGACATTTATCGTTTGTTTTAATATATTCATTAACATCTCTAAAAATAGTAGGCCAATAAAATTCAGCTTGTAAAATTTTGTATGCAGTTCTTTTTTTCCCAAAATATCCTCCAAATTCAAAATCATGGCATCTTTCAATTATTTGTTGAGTTTCTTCATAAGGCACACATATTATAATAATTAAATCTTTAAATTGTTTATATAAATATGGGTCATCCCAAAAATAGTCTTCAAATCATAGATAAATTATTTTAATTGTGGATTTTTTATATCAGGTGGTAGAATGTCACTTACAATATAGTTTACTATATCAACATATCACGGTACATTCATTTCATCAATACTATATAAATGATCATCAGGGAAATTTTCTAAAATTTTATTTGCAAAATTAGTTAAGATTTCTATTTCTATTCTAGACAAATGATCAACTATTTGATTATCATTTCCCTTTCTATCTACCACGGTAAAATCAAACTCTTGCAATAGAAGTATCCATCTAATTAATCTGGGTTTAGCATCCTCCTTTTGCATCAAGTATTTAATAGTAGAATCATCTATATGCACTATACATTTAGTCCAAATTAAATAAGATCTAAATTTATCAAAGACATAAACGATATCTAATAACTCTCTTTTAGTAGTAGTATAATTAATTTAAGCATTATTTAGAGTTTTACTAGCATAATATATAACTTTAAAAACTTTGTCGTGTCTTTGTCCTAATACAATCTCAATAACATAATCACTAGCATCACACATTATTTCAAATGGTTTCTCTCAGTCAGGTGGTACTATTATAGGTGTAGTGATTAATTTTTCCTTTAATAATTCAAATGTTGTTATGTGTTCCTCATTAAAATCAAATTTTGTATCTTTTTCTAAAAGTTGGCATAGAGGTTTAGTTATTTTTGAAAAAAATTTTATGTAGCGCCTGTAAAAACCAGCATGTCCTAGAAAACTTCTCACCACTTTAACATTTTTAGGAGGTGGTAATTTTTCTATAAGTTAGATTTTGCAGGATCTATTTCTATGTCTTTTTCAGAAATTTTAAGCCCAAGAACAATACCTCATGCAACCATAAATTGTCATTTTTCCCAATTTAAGACTAGGTTGATTTTTTCACATATCTCCAGAACTTTTTCTAAATTATTAAGACATAACTCAAATGAAATTCCAAATATAGAAAAATCATCCATAAACGCGTCCATTCCATGCTCTATAAAATTGCTAAAAATTGATGCATCTTTGAAATGTTGCAGGTGCATTGCATAGTCCAAAATGCATTCTACGAAAAGCTAATGTTCCATATGGGCTTGTAAACGTTGTTTCCTCTTAATCCTCTAGAGTAATTGGAATTTGGTGATATTTGGTATATCCATCTAAAAAGCAATAGTATTTGTTCCCAGCTAATCTATCTAACATTTGATCTAAAAAGAGCAAAGGAAAGTGATCTTTTCTAGTGGTCATATTTAGTTTTTTATAGTCAATACAAATTCGCCAACCAATTACTTGTCTTATTGGTATTAATTCATTTTTCTCATTTTCTTCAACAATCACTCATCCTTTCTTCGGAACACAATGAATTGGGCTTACCCAAGCACTATCTGAAATAAGATATATAATTCCAGTATCTAACCACTTTAAAATCTCTTTTTTAACAACTTCTTTCTGACAACGACTTTATATATCTAAGGATCCGCTTTAGGTTCACATTGTTCATCTAATAAAATTCTGTGCATACAAATTGAAGGACTAATTCTTTTAATATCCACTAAAGTCCATCCAAAATCCTTTTTTATACTTTTTTAACATCTCTATCAACTTTTGTTCTTGAATTTCAGCTAACTCAGAAGATATAAGAACATGCAATGTAGATGACTCTCCTTAAAATACATACTTTAAATGGGTAGGTAATATCTTCAACTCAAGTTCAGGTGGTTCAATACTTGAAGGAATAAGATTTTTACTATCATTTTTCAACAAGTCTAATGCTTCAAATTTTCCTTGAATATAATCTAAATCTTCTTCTTTTACTTCATTTTCAGTATAAAAAATTTCTCCTTGCTTTAATTTATCTTTGAATTCATTCTTAAACTGCTCATTACTTAGATAATCAGCTACTCTATCCTGAAACATTCATTATCGTTTTCTAATACAGGATATTTCATAGCTTTTGCTATATTAAATTTCACTTCTTGATCATTAACTCTCATCATTAATTCTCCTTTTTACACATCTATTATAGATCTCCTTGTTGCGAGAAATGGTCTCCCTAAAATATTGGGAATCTCTTTATCTTCCTCCATATCCAATACTGTAAAGTCTACAGGAAAAATAAATTTATTTATCCACTTTTGCACATCTTCTATAACTCCTTTTGGATAAATTAATGATCGATCAACTAACTGAAGAGTTACAGTAGATTTCACATAACATATAATGGAATTTTATGAATATAATGAATGAGATCTTTCAATCATGATATCTTCTCCTAAATCACATAAATCTTTTTTGTAAAACTTTTCTCCAATTGCACAAGGTATAGTAAAACTACCAGGATCTTTTAATTTTTTAGGAAGCTTTTTCTGAATAATAGCACTACACTCTTCACTAAGTGCAACGGTCTCATGATTTGTAAACTTCTTTTTCTTGTTTAATACATTCTTCATAACTTTAGCAAAACTTGGTATTTGTTCCAAAGCTTCAACAAAAGGAATATTTATCGTTAACTTCTTAAGGATTTTTAAAAATTTTGTAAATTATTTATATTTATTCTTCTGTTTCAGTCTTTCAGGAAACAGAGGTAATGGTTTTTCTGTAGGGCGCTGTGTTTATTCATTTTCTTGTTGATCATTTTCCATTTCTTCCTTTTCTTCATCAACTTCAGTTTCTCTTTGGATCCTTGTTTCAACTTCTTTTCCACTTTCAAAATTGAATAGCTTTAATTTGCTCCTTATTTTGATCTTTTGGATTAACTTCCATAGTACTTGGAAGAATTCCATAAGGTCTATTACTAAGTGTAGTAGCAATATGTCCTAATTGATTCTCAATATTTCTAATAGCAGCACCTTTATTTTGTATTTGATTTCCCATATTCAACATTACTTCTTCCATCGTCAACTTCTTTTTCTTAACTTATGGGTTAGGGTTGGAGTTAAATCCACAAGGATAATAAGGTCAAAAATTAGGATTTCCTTGATTGTTCAGATTTTTAGATGGATTCACCGAATTATTATAATTATTCCAACTAAAATTAGGGTGGTTTTTCCAACCAGGGTTTAAATAGTTAGAATAGGGATTATTATTTCGATTATTTATAACATTTAAAGTTTCATAAGATGATTGAGTATAAATAATTTGTCCTAGTGAATTTTCCTCTAATATTGGGGGTACTTGAGAATAATTCATTCCCATTTGATCAATCTTTTTAGATTTAACAGCAATTTGAGATGTCAAAATAGACATTGCATCAGAATCATGAATATTAGCTACTCTCTTATAATTTACCCTTTCAGGGGGCCATAGAAAATTATTAGTAGTCATTTTATTAATTAAAGAATATGCTTCGTTAAAAGATTTTGACATTAATGAACCACTCGCAGCAGCATCTATAATAGATCTCAGTGATCCTATTAATCCATTGTAAAATGTTTGAATTATTAACCAATTTAGTAAATCATGATGTGGAAGTTTCCTAAGAAGATCATTAAATCTTTCCCAGGCTTCATATATTGATTTCCCTTCAAACTAACAAAAAGATGTAATATCATTTCTAAGCTTAGCAGTTTTCGAGGGTGGAAAATACTTAGCCATGAATTTTTGTGATAGTTCTCCACAAGTTCTAATAGATCCAGGTGCTAACAAATTTAACCAAGCTTTGGCTTTATCCCTTAATGAAAAAAGAAAAATTCTAAGCCTAACATCATCATTAGATACTCCATCATATTTAAATGTAGCACAAATTTCAAGAAAACTAGCAAGATGTAACTTAGGATTGTGATCCTCCAAACTGATTATTTTGTACCATTTGGATAATAGCAGTTTTAAGCTCAAATGAATTAGCAGCAACATCAGTATTTTGAATAGTCAAGTGAACTTCATCAGCTGTCGGATTCGCATAATCTTTTAAAGGTCTTTATCGATTTCATTTATTGGATTATCTAAGTTATTCACCATTTCTTATAAATTTTTAATTTCTCTTTTTTGCTTTTGAATTTTTCTAATATTACATTCTAACTATGAATCCTAAAGTACTAAACCTTTAGATCCAATATTTTGCATAAACAAATAAAGCAAGCACAGTAAAACACTCTAATAAAAATACTTCTTTTTGGATTTTTTATTTTTAAATTTTTTTAATTTTATTATTTTTTTAATAATAATAATTTTTTATGGTATATATATTATCTCTAAAGTTCCTAATTTATCAAAACTACTTAATTCAACTGTTATCTTCCCCACGCAACGGCGCCAAAAACTTGATCAGACTTTTTTGTTGTGATAGATTATGTAAAAATTAATTAAATATAATAATTAATATTTGGATTATATGCAAGTATACGTATTGTTATCAATTAATAATGAACTTTTTATTTAAGCCTCAAATATCGATCATACGGGGAAGGTTTAAATTGGAAATGACAAATTTGCTAGGAAATTCATAGAAAGTCAATTGAAATCACTGTCACTAATTTCAATTGTTGAGATGTAATCAAAATTAAATTTCTAAGCTATTATCAAATCAAATATGAAAAATTTAAAACAGTAAATACTAATCTATTAACTATGTTTATGTAACGTAGATTCTTATGTGAAAAATCATATTTCCCACTACAATGAGGCTATGATAAAATAAGATGAGATAAATGTTCATATTATGAATTGTGCCAAATAGGAGTAATTTTAATTCTTTACCCTCATAGAGTGCATAGAAAATCATTGGCTAATCTCAGTGTTTAGTCCCTAAATCCGTGGCTAGGCTAGGAGGATACTGGCACCCACTCCATAGCTCCCACTTCCCTTCACCTGAAGGCTAGCTCTCGCTTTAGTTTTTAAACACTAAGACTGAGTTGAAGATTTTATTCTGTCACCCTAAAGGTTCTTCAATTCTATACCCAACAAAGAATATTTCTCTATTTATTTGCACCTAATTCCATAGACAATGTTCTCCTTCATGGAATCAAATGTGATCCTTACTCTATTGTAGAACTTATACTCCATTTCTCGGATCATATGTTTCACAACACATTTTAACAATTCAAGTAAATTAAGTTCAGAGTTGAAAATTCATCACAACTTATTTTACATTTTAATATTGGCAAATACATATTATCTCTCCATTTCACCATATCTCAGAGTAGGGAGAAAGATAGAGGGAACTACTCAGACTTCATGAGAAAGAAATAACAAAACATAAATTTCATATATAAAATAAAGTTCATACAACACTGATAAACAAATAATACTTATCTGAAAATTCTTTCTCAAAGCAAATCTTTTGTAGTCTTTCCTTAGAAATGCAGGAAGAAGATATCTCACTTTTATCCTTCTCCAACACTCTTACAGAAAATTTCACACTAAATCTCACCACTAAAACTCTAAATTATGAAAAAAAAATCACTAATTGACTCTAACATGGAAGTGGAATGGAATGATGTGGTGTGAAAAATGAAAGTAGAGGAGTGGAAAACGTAAAAGAGCCTTTTTTATGATGAAATTCGGCCCCAAATAGAGCCCAAAGCCGGTTCTCCAAGAGGTGCCTCCAAAAACTCTTCAAAAATCATCTAAATACATCAAACATTCTAGAAATGGGGTCTGTACCACCTTTGGCACCGTCGACGTTGGTCTGGCGCCGCCGGCGCTAAGTAAAAAATCTCCGCGTTATTTGTTCTGCGCCGTCTGCGCTGCCCTCAGCACTACCGGTGCTGAGCATTTCTTAAAAAATGTCATTTTGACTCCAAATTTCATCCCTTTTGCTTTTGTTTTTGCTTTAAGCTCTAATAATCAACAACCTAAGAGAAAACATCAAAATACCTTCCATTAAAGTGTAATATCATCAAAAATAAGTATAAAATACGATCTAATAATGTATATATTTTTTGTGTATCATGTTCCTAGAAATTCAGCAGAATATGATGTCAAAATTTACTATAGAATCATTTTATAAACTGGGAAATTACTATATTATGTCATTTTGTCATGTCATTATGGAAGGTCTATCATAAATAACTCTTAGAAAAGAGTTAATTGAGAAAGATGATTCTATCAGTTAAAAGATGGAATATCTTTAAATGAAGAATGAATGATTTAACCGGATATTTTGGGTTCATTCCCCAGCAGAGTCGATACTCTCTTGTCGTCGCACGGACTATGTCGTTCCCGTCGCCGACAATTCCCTCACGTCAAATGTCAGTTGTTAGATGTCGTTATTGTCAATGAGTCACCACTTTGTTTACCTGTCTTATTACTCTATTCTCTAAGTAACTTATTATTTTAAATCATTTGAAATATTCTCATATGTTTAGAAACTCGGAGAAAGAATGAAAAGGGCTAATAAAAATAGAAAATAGTAGAAAAAAGGGATATAAAAATAATTTTCACTGTGGTGAATATTAGAAAGAAAATTCAAGAATATACAATTTCTGAAATTCTCTTATAAGGAAAACCACATGAAAAACTTAATAACCAAAGATATAGGTATATTACCTATTCTGAATTCTTCATTCTCATATAGGAGCAAGTTCCTATAGTTAATTATATCTTAAACAATTAAGACTGCCTTAGAAAACTCTTGAATAATGTTAACACTCGTTCTCTATGAAATTTTTAATGTCAAGGTCAAGAAAAGAAACATCAATGTTTGAACCTAGGGTAATTGTTTCTAAGAATCTGATTCTACCCTAGAGGTTCTGTTATGTTGTTTTATTAATTTCATTTTTTTATCATTTTACTTTGTTTATGTCTTATTTATGTCATTTGGTTTTGTTGTTTTGTCATTTTGTTGTTTTGTTATTTTGTTGTTTTGTTGTTTTGTTGTCATTGTTTTGTAGTTTTGAGGTTCACCTTTTCCATTTTAGAATGTCATCCATTCAAGACAAATTTAGTACATTCTAATAACATGCAAAGTAAATCTAAAGCATAATTTATTTGATATTTCCAATAAACCTGCAAAAATAGAACACGATTAGCATGAAATCATGTTTAAACTTGTCAATTTATTTACTTAAATAAATTTTTAGATGACATGGTAAAGATGTCTATGGCTCCATCGTCCCAAAGTCGTAAGGGAATTCAGATCTACTCATTCTGAAAGGTGTTTAAACCATGATCGGAAGATTCTTGTCAACCAC
>NW_018242819.1:295201-296044 GCF_001263595.1 Phalaenopsis equestris
AAGAAATCTTAGTAGATCTAAACATTGGTGTTTAAGTTGTATTTTTAGGTTCAAGTTTAAGTTTTAATGTCTTTTAAAATTGATTTTTATGTGATTTGTCAATTAAACTTTTAGTTCTAGTTTTCGGTTATGCCTAAAGAAGTTTGATTGAAACCTAATTGATTAGACCTAAACTTTTGGTTCAATGTTGTTAGGTCCTAAGGATTGAGATGGTTTAGTTTCAAATTAAGTTGAACCTAAGGATTAAAGATAGTTTTAGGTCCAATTTAGGTAGGACAAAAGGTATGAAGTGTTTTAGGTTCAATGTAGGTAGAACCTAAGATTAGAGAGGGTTTAAGTCCAATGTAGGTAGGACTTAGAGTTTAGATCCTATGTAAGTTGGATCTAAAGAAGTTTGGTTAAGTCTGATATAAGTTAGACTTAGAACTTAATTAAGTCTAATGTAGAATAGACTTAAAGTTGACTTAGGTTCAATTTAGGTTGAACCTAAGGTTTGAATTGACTTAGGATTACTTAAGTTGACTTAGATTAAATTTAGATTAAACCTAAGGTTTGAGTTGACTTAGGTTTACTTTGGGTTGAAGCTAGAGTTTAGGTTGATTTAGGTTGATCAAGCCTAATGTAAGTAAGGCTTAACAGGTTAATTAAGTTTTAGGAGATTAAACCTAATGTAATTAAGGTTTTAGAAGGTTAATTAGTTCTAATAGGAGATTAAACCTAATTAGGGTTTGACTTTTCTTAAACTTAATGTAATTAAGATTTGTGAAGGTTAATTAGGTCTAATAGGAGATTAGACCTAATTAGGGTTTAATTTATCTTAAACCTAATGTAATTAAGGTTTAA
>NW_018242819.1:296069-307523 GCF_001263595.1 Phalaenopsis equestris
AGGATCAGACATAATTAGAGTTTAATTTGTCTTAAACCTAATGTAATTAAGGTTTAAGGAGGTCAATAAGATTAATTAGGTCTACTGGAGGATTAGACTTAATTAGGGTTTAATTTGATTTAAACATAATATAATTAAAGTTTAAGATGATTAATTAGGTCTAATAGGGGATCAGACCTAACTAGAGTTTAATTTTGACTTAAGCCCATGTAATTAACGTTTAAGAAGGTTAATTAGGTCTAAGAGAGGATTAGACCTGATTAGGGTTTAATTTTGACTTAAACCAAATTTAGTTAAGGTTTAAGAAGATTAATTTGGTCTAATATGGGATTAGACCTAATTAGAGTTTAATTTGACTTAAACCTAATGTAATTAAGGTTTAAGGAGATTAATTAGGTCTAATAGGAGATTAGACCTAATTGGGCTTTCATTTGACTTAAACTTAATGTAATAAAAGTTTAATTAGGTTAATTAGTTTTAATAGGGGATTAGACCTAATTAGGGTTTAATTTAACTTAAACCTAATGAAATTAAGGTTTAAAAACGTTAATTAGGTCTAATAGGGGATTAGACCTAATTAGGGATTAATTTGACTAAACCTAATATAATTAAGGTTTAAGAAGGTTAATTAGGTCTAATAGAGGATTAGACCTAATTAGGGTTTAATTTGACTTAAACCTAATGTTATTATTGTTTAAGAAGGTTAATTAGGCTAATAGGGGATTAGACCTAATCAGGGTTAAATTTGACTTAAACCTAATGTAATTAAGGTTTAAGAAGGTTAATTATGTCTAATAGGGGATTAGACCTAATCAGGGTTAAATTTATCTTAATCCTAATGCAATTAAGGTGTAAGAAGATTGATTAGGTCTAATAGGGGATTAGACCTAATTTAGTTTTAATTTAACTTAATCCTAATGTAATTAAGGTTTAAGAAGTTTAATTAGGTCTAATAGGGGATTAGACTTAATTAGAGTTTAATTTGTCTTAAACCTAATGTAATTAAGGTTTAAGAAGTTTAATTAGGTCTAATAGGGGATTAGACTTAATTAGAGTTTAATTTGTCTTAAACCTAATGTAATTAATTATTAAGAAGATTAATTAGTTAAAATAGGGAATTAGACATAATAAGGGTTTAATTTATCTTAAACTTAATGTAATTAAGTTTAAGAAGGTTAATTAGGTCTAATAGGGGATTAGACCTAATTAGGGGTTAATTTGACTTAAACCTAATGTAATTAAGTTTTAAAAAGGTAAATTAGGTTTAATAAGAGTTAGACCTAATTAAGGTTTAATTTGTCTTAAACCTAATGTAATTAAGGTTTAAGAAGATTAATTAGGTCTGATAGGGGATTAGACATACTTAGAGTTTTATTTATCTTAAACCTAATGTAATTAAGTTTTAAGAATATTAATTAAACCTAATTAACTTAGTTAAGATTTGAAGGTTTATGTTGTGTTTGAACCTAACTTAATTTAGAATTAGGCGTTCATCTTAGGTTTAAAGTGAATTAAACCTAGAGATTAGGATTCGATTAATCTCAATAATCTTTTAAGGGAGATAAAAATTTTAGGGTTCAAATTATAATTTTCAATTTTACAAATTTTACCCTAAAAGTTTAAGTTATCTTTTCAAATTTCAGAAGAATAAGTGAGCTCACTTGAACCCATCCACCTCATCTTAGGAATTTAATAAAGAATGACACCTAACATTCCTCATAATGAGCTTTGACTTTGGTAAAAAATGGTGGTCTCATGGGTTTGTAGGTAGATTACCCATATCATGATGGGTATTAATGGGTCATGGGTGACCCATTATCAGTAGGCTAAAGATTAGATTTAATGTTTAAGTGTAATATATGGGTTTAGGATTGCCACGGGCTTAGGTTGTCATGGATTAAGACCATGATTTTAGACTAAATTCCTAACTATAATAAATTTTAATTTCACCATCTTTAGTTCATTAAATGTTTAATTAATTAAGAGAATAAAATAATTTGATTAATAGATGACATTTTGATAAAAAATGATGGAGTTGACCAAGTTTGACCAGTTGACCACAAAGGTTGATCATGTTGGTCAAGTTGATCATATGGTGATGTCTTGACCATTTAGTGATCATTTGAGTTTTTAGCTGACCAAATGATCTAGTTTGACCATTGGGTCAAAGATTGATCATTTTGAGCAAAAAATTGACCAATGGTGTTTATGGTTGACTAAATGATCTAATTTGACCAATTTAGTGTTTGGGTTGACCAAATGGTCCCGTTTGACCATTTTGGTGTTTGGGTTGAGTTTGATCATTTTGGTGTTTGGGTTAACAAAATGATCCAATCTGACCAAATTGGTGTTTGGGTTGATCAAATGGTCCAGTTTGACCAATGGGTCCTAATGACCCCAAATTACTGTTCATTATGTGATCATCTTAAAGTTTTATGATGATTTGGGTTTAGAAGGATCCACTAAAGTTTTATCCTAAATTTTAGGGTTTGTGAACCCTTGATGAGATTTAAGGAGACAATATTGGTAGACTTCCTTTCCAAAAAGGACTATGAATGTCATTCAAAATGGACTTTTATAAAAGTGAGGTCAACAACTTTGTTAGAGTATTTATAAATCATGGTTCCAATATTGCAATAAACCAAGGTTTATACATCCTATTGAGGTGTAGGAGTCTATTAAGGGACTTGAGATGTGCAAGGCCTCTAATATTCAAACTAAGCAAATTAATCATAAAGAATTGATTTACCCCTTCCCCTAGTAGTCTTAGGAAGGGATTTAATCTTTTGGTTTGATAATTGGCTTCTAGAGTTAACTGTTGTATCATCTTGTAAATTTTTTTAGTTCCAGAATCCCTTTCTTCTTTTTCCTGGCTTTCTGAACTATCTAAACATCCTCTAAAACCTGTCCCATTTTCTTCAATGAGTTGGTCATCTGTGGAAGCATCCATAAGATTGATGGTTGAGGGAGAAATCTCCCTTGGCTTCAAATAATTGACATCCACCTCTGGTTGCAGAAAAGAAGCTTCCTGTAGAGAAGTAATTTCCTGGTACTCCTCCAGGATTTGGATATGTTCCATAGCTAGTTGCATTATGGGTTCTTCCTGCAAAGAAATGGTTCTTGGTGCACCTCCAATAATGTATTGTTTACTTCATCTAATAGCTTTTGCCCCGCTGCTTCCTTAGTAATCTCCTCTTCTATCAATTATTCAGGTTGAAATGCTGCAGGAGAGGGGTCTTTCTGATTCATTGGTTGTTTTTCAATGGTGATGTTAGCTATAGCATTTCTAATAATCTTCTTCAAATCATGATGTAGTCTATGGCACCTATCTTCTGTGTAACCAAACATTTTACAGTTTCCACAGTACCATGATTTTTGTTGCATAACCACCTGTTGCTTGTATCTATTGTGAGCAGCCCTTATCCTTATTTCAGGAATTTCAAGAAGGGTAATATCTCTTTTCACTAGTCTTCATGCTTTAGATGGTTTTGTAAGGTTGTGAGTTGCCATTTCTAGCTTCATTGGTCTTCCCAAAATTGCAAACAATGAAAAGAGGATTTGGCGGTGGAATAAGTGAAGTGTTAAGCAAGGGAAACTAAACCAAATAGAAATAATGGTTTAAGTAGCTTCATTATTTGCCCCTCAATCCTGAGGTATTTTTTTTGAAAATTTCTTTGCATAGTCATCCTATTTGGACAGTTGGATCATGACATGTCTGCCATCAAAAAGTCCAACCTTATAAGCACCCACAAGTTTCATCTTAGCAAAGACTGTTCAGATCAGTTCCATCTTAGGATGTTGAAATTGAAACTTCCCAACAAAAGTGAGCTTATGAAGCTCAGCCAAAAAGTTCAAATCATTTTCACATAGAATAAGTTCACCTTTCCCCCAGTTTCTACTGAGTCACCATGGCCCTCCAAGGAATCATGGAACAATTGGGGAAAAACATGGTTCTCCCTCACGAACATTGGCAGCCCACCCAGAGTGACAGCCTTGGCAAAGGAATAATGTTTGGAAGCCAAAGGGGGGTTGATAGGGTCGGTGGAGGGGTCCATCATGGAAAAAGGAGCCTCGGTCACAACCCAGTTAACAAAGAGAATAACACAAAGAATACAACAATAAATAACCCCACCAACCAGTGAGCAAAAACACAGGAAACGACAAAGACACCTTCAAATAGAACAAAATGCCAAGGAGGACTAAGAAAAACACCAAGAACACCAATGTAATAGTAGAAGGCCAAAAAAATTCAAAAAGCTAAGAACTAGAGAAAAGGCTAGGAGAACAGAAGGCTGGAGAGAAGAAGGAAAAAGGCAATTCCGACCACCCAAACTAGTAAAAACCAATTTGATAGTTAAAACAGGAGTGTCAACAAAGGTGAGGAAGAAGCCATGGAGCCCGAAACCCTAGCAAAGAGAGAGCATCCGCCAACATGAAGAAAAAATAAATTATATATATATATATATATATATATTGATGTGTGCTAAAAAATTCACTGTGGTTGAGTAATGAATTATCGTTTTAACATTGCACAAGAATTCAATAAAGGAAGCACACATTTTCATGCATGTGTTCATGACACCAAAGTGTTATAAATGTAAACACCAAAGTATAGATCCTATGTATGAAAACACAAAGAAATTGTGGGGTGTATGTAAATTTCCCAAAAGAAAATACAAAGATATACAGAAAGCCTTCACAATATTTCATCATTTTGGTTGAGCACAACAGAGTCAAGCATATGAATTAGCAGGACAATAAGGTGGGGTACCAGGTGGAATACAGGCGGCACCATTTTCTCCTGCACAGACGTACAAGGCCTCAGCATCACGGATTATTGAATCGAGATCGATCTGATTACTGAGTCCACCGATAAATTTTAATAAGGGTATGAAAGTCCATCTGATTCATTATCTTCTTCTTGTAGCTCTTAAGAATGGCGACACATAAGCAAAGATGGAGGCACTCTGAAGGATAATGTGTCCATAACACCTCCCATAACTGCATTACCTTTTCGTACTCAAATTCTCATTTGAACTTTATGAGAATCAACCAGAAACAAAAGAAATACTATATATATCTATATATATATATATTATATATATGTATGTGTGTATGTATGAATGTATGTATACGTAAATATGTTCAAAGTTCATGCATGCTGAAATTAGTGGATCAGTGATGAGAACGGAACTAAAGTTCTTGTTAGGCTTTAAGGAAGTCGACATTCATGCTGACCAATTTGAAAGACTATGCTATATGATAATTACATCTATTTAGAGTAGAAAAATATGAAAGTGGAGCTCTCTTATATCCAACATAAGGCCTTCGAGGGATTGCTATGGCTGTTGGGTCATGGACTCCACAATTCTATACATGACTAAGGAACTATGACATGGTTCTTAAGGCCTTGATTGGCTTGAAGGGAGCTCCACATTCATGCGTAGCTAATACTTAACAAACTTGCATTGGTAAGATTTTTTTGTTTCTATTTTATTTTATCTTTTTTTATTTTAAGAAATTGTTAGTTAATTTTTATGTTCGTAGAATTATTACAGTTGAACAACTATTCGAAGGGAAATTTGGATTAAGATGGTCCAAGAATATCTATTCGTTCAGAATAATACTATTTATTCGTTAGTGTTTGATCCAAATTTGTCATGTTTATCATGCACAAGGTGCAGAGCATGGAACCGAAGAAGAGAAAAAAAATGAAAGAGAGAGAGGAGTGACATAGAAATTACCCCCATCAAGGCAATGTGGCACTGTTCCTCTGGCTCTTGGTAGTGTAAGATGTTACAAAAGAAAGGGAAATAAATGGCTAAAGAGCCCCTAAATGGTTGCTTCCCTCCACATGAACAAGTTCCTCCTATTTATAGATCATGTGAGGTTCTAGAAAATTACGACATCGCCTTTAAGGGTTAAAAGTCATTACGCTCTTGGGCGTCACAAGTCATTATGCTCTTGGGAGTTACAAGTAATTATGCTCTTGGGAGTTACAAGGCGCTATGCTTCGCAGAAGTTATAGGTTTTCATTGGCACCTTTTCATTGCTGGATCCATCCAACGATGTAGCCAATTGGTTAGCTAAAGTGGCCAGACGAACAAAAAGACTGACTGATCTCTGCTATCGACATTACGCTATTGGGAGTCACAAGTCATTACGCTCCCGTGAGTTACAAGTCATTAGGCTCTTGGGAGTTACAAGGCACTATGCTTCACAGAGGTTATAGGTTTTCATTGGCACCTTTTCATTGCTAGATCCATCCAACGATGTAGCCAGTTGGTCAGCTAAAGTTGCCAAAAAAAAATAAGACCGATCTCTGCTATCGTCAAAATTTTTTTCGGATATACAAAAAGCCCCCCCCAAAGACTCTTACTTCTTGAATGAGAAACTACAATAAGAATGAGAAAATTTAATAGTCAAAAAATGAAAATATAATATTTATACTCTCTTTATTTCAGTGTCTTTCAGCGTCTTGTTTTCTCCTACCCCAAAGTGTTCTCTTAATGTTTTTTTATGTCAATTTTTTATTTGTGTTGTCCGTCTGCTATTTGACCTTTGTCTAGTCGAGGTGACCTTTGGTCAATCTTATTGGCTTCACTTGCCACTTAGTTATTTTGTTCCTTTTTTTTTTTTGGAAAAACACATAAAAATGTTTTGAAATGTTTTGTAAAGTGCTCACATATGAAAGTAGAGAGAGTTTTCTTCATTTTAACATTTTACCTCTATTGGGCCGATAATTACTGAGGGATGAATGTTAGTGTCGGTTGTTTTGCTCACCTCAGTGGGGAGTCCTTCTAGTCCTTACCCAAGATAGGGGCTGTTGATTTTCTTGCTAAGAAAAGAAATTGTTGAATTGCTAGCCCCGGAAAAGAGCCTATGATTAACTCGCCGCATTTTGGAGGCTTTCATTTTATCATCTTAGAGAAGAGTCTTTCATTTGCTCGTCATGGAGGGAAGTTGTTAATTTGTTCACCCTAGAGGGGAGCCTTTGATTTGCTCGACTCAAATAGAAGTCCTTCATTTGCTTGCCTTGGAAGGGAGTCTTTCATTCGCTTGCTCTTGAGGATAGTCTTTTCATTGCTTGCCATGGAGAAGACTCTTTGATTTGCTCACTCCGAAAGGAAGTCTTTGATTTACTCATCTCGGAGAGGAGTCTTTTTTTTACTCGATCAGTTTGGATTTCCTGAATCTCGACTTTGATGTAGATACTTTTGAATTTATAAGTTTCTTGAAACTTCGTTAGACCTAGGAAAACATAATCAGAAGAACTTAAAGAAGTTTTAGGAAAAAAAAGATAACATATCCTTTCAAGCTAATTGGATTGTATGGGTATATTGTGATGACTAGCTGCAAGCATTCAACTAGTCAGAGGTAGGTGGTGGGCCGAAAGCAAACGATCAACAGGAGGTAGTCAAGGCATTGTTCAGACGGAAACACAAATGATTTGAGTGGTATTTATGCCAATACATAACATAAGAATATAATGGTATACATGTAAATCTTCTTTGATTTTAAGATGGTTGATCGGGGACATAGAGTCGGTTGGAGGCACATGCTCGATGAGAAACAAGTGGTTAGCTATTGAGGCTAGCAGTTGGACGTTCATTATTATCGGTCAGATGCCTATCAAGTTGGTAGGTGTATTGAGACTTGAATAGTTCGGTTCAAACGTGCCCTGCTAATTTTCGTCAACCCATTTGGGTTCCCTTTAAATACCACCATATCAAGATTGTAACATAGATTTTTTTGGTTAGCCAGAATTTTTTGATGTGCCAGAAATTTTTTCCTGGTTAGCATTTGGACGGCTAGAATTTGGGTTTAGCCAAGAGGATTTACTTTTCGGTCAAAGAGATGTGACAGGTCAATACATGTCCAAATATCCTTGCATGCGCCTCCGTAACACCCTGCAAAACTGCTAAATGGAGAAGGCTCTTCAGGCTCATCATTGTTCCAGCTCTACTATCACATCTGTCTCCTTTGATTCCTTCTCTTTTGGCGGGTGACTTGTAGGTCAGCAATCCAGCACACATTGGTCGATGAGATGAGCTGTTTCGTCGATGACCAATGAGATTTAGCCAGTGCGATCGGCGAAAGAGGCAGCCGGCACAGTGATTTGCATGAGATATGGCCTTTCAGCTGGCAGGATTTGACTGATTGAAATACTTCTTCACTGGAATTTGTCTAGTAGTTTTTGCATGCCGACGACAACTTTCACCCGGTCTTTTCCTAGCCCCTGTAGTCTGTAACCTGTCGTTTGAGCTTCAATTGACAAGACTAACAATGATATGTCCTAATTCTTTTTTTTTACATATTCATAAGAAAAATAATGTCAATTTTTTTTAAAGAGAAAAATTTTACATTATTAATTTTATTTCTTAAAAGAACTTATTATGTTACATGCAATACCTATTACTGCTTCAAATAAATCGTTAAATCAACATCAAATATTCTAGCTTTTGCCGGTCATTATCCAGTGCTCATTACTCGAGGAAACTAAATTCGAATCTCATAAAATTAGTGGGTAAGTGCGAGAGATCGAGTCGGCCTCAACTACGCTAATGTTAAGAATTAATGGCAGGAATTATGAAATTCATTAAGGTTTTTCCTGGAAAATGTATTCTTTTGTGATAAGTATGTTATATTTTATTTATGGCTCAAATATATTTTAATAATTTTTTAGATTTATTTTGATAATTTAATTTATTTTTTTTCTTAACTCATAACTTATGTCATAAATTATGACAACTTATGATATTTATTTTGATAACTTAAGTTATTAATTTTCTTAACTTATAACTTATGTCATAACTTATGATAACTTATAATATTAATTTTATAACTCATGTACCCTAAAATAAATAAGGGTTACTAACTTATGTCATTGATTTTAGTAATAAAAAATCAATTAACTTATTAAATTATCATAAATCCTATTGATTTGCAACACACTTGATGGATGGTGGTTAAATAGAGCATGATTTAGAGAATAAGTCCTCTCTCTTCCTAACACACTCTGTACATTCCCTTCCACCATAAATGGATTAGAGAGAGAAACTCCATCTCTTCAAGATCAAATTTCTTCATCATGAATATAGGTATGCGTTATTTTATTATAGATATGTAAAAACCATGAATTTAAAAGATATTGGCTATGATGTATTTTTGAAATTTGTGTCATAAAGTTCAAACATGAATTTCTAACATGTGGTATCAGAGCCTGATTATTAAATTTATGATTTTCATATAATTTTATTTATGTTAATTGTAATAAATTTTCGCTATGAATTAGATATTGAATTAGATCAATAAAACAAAAGTAAATTGATGTGATTGAAATTATTATTTATTTAATGTCTATGGTATGTTTAATTTGTTAGTCACCAAAGTGACCAAATTAATAATTTTAATAGACATTAAATTAAATAAATTCAATTACTCACGAGTATGTGATGTTTGTTATGAAATGATTTAACATTTCATTATGAAAATATTAAAATTCATTGATTATAAAATATTTTTACATCGTCCAAAGCTTGATCATTTGTTTTATAATCTTTGAATATAATTGTAATCTATTTATATACTTAGTTAAGATATATTTGTACATCCAAAGATAATAGACATGTCTAACTTGAGTATAAACAATTACCAATTATATTAAATTTAAGTCAAACATCAATTATGTTTATTAACGTGTATTGTTATATCACCTAAAGGAGATTTCAATACACTATTAGTATTATGATTATTATTTTAATCTAATTTTATATGAATATCTATGTAAGTTTAATTTTCAAAGAATTAATGTACGAGCTCGTTTTATTTATTTGCTGTAACTACTCATGTTTCTCTTCATTCGCAAGCTACATCTGTTCAAACTCTTAATGAGCTTAAAATCTCTGAATGACGTGAGCAAGTTCAGTTTCACCTTGGACTTCTGGATCTTAATTTGGCACTCATGATTTAGAAACCCCCTGCTCTTACTTATTCTAATAGTGCTGAGCAAATATCTTTCTATAAACCTTGGAAAAAATCGAACAGATTAAGCTTAATGTTTATGCAAATGACTGTAGCAAACAACATAAAGTGTGCATTTTCTAACACTGAAAGGCATTTTATAAAGTGTGCATTTTCTAACACTGAAAGTGCTAAGGAATTTATGAAATTTTCTGAGAGTTGTTCTCAGTCTAAATCTGATGATAAGTCTCTTCCTGGGACACTATTGAGTACATTAACCAACATGAAATTTGATGGTTCTCGTACTATGCATGGGCATAACGTTCAAACGATGAACATAGCAACAAGACTTAAGACCCTAGGAATGGAAGTGAATGAAAATTTTCTTGTGCAATTTATTATTAACTCCTTACCTCCTGAGTATGGTCCATTTCATATGAACTACAACACTATGAAAGATAAGTGGAATGTGAATGAACTACAATGTATGCTCATTCAAGAGGAAGTAAGGCTTAAGAAAGGAACAAATCACTCCATTAATCTCATGGGTAATCAAAGAAGAGCTGTAAAGAAACCTGGAAAGAAGAATGGAAAGGGCAAGCAAGGACCACTAAAGATTAATGTGTCATCTGCCCCAATTCAAACGGTTATAGACCTAGATATTGATCCCACAGGGAGTAATATTAGAGGCTACGAGCTAAGATTTAAAAAATCAATATTTAATCATAACAATATAGTTCAAATTGCATATTTGTCACTAATAGGCAATTGAAATAAAAATATAATTTTAATAAACTTTTAATTAACTAATTCTACTAATAAAGTTTTTAATGTGAAGTTCAATATATAAGAAAGCATCATTCTCCTTGTCAAGAAGTTTAAGTGAATAGAAAAATTGAATTAGTTCAAATTGTATTGTGTCAAGTAGGAGCATACCTATTCTTTACCTTTTGAACCAAGCATAAATAACATTGACTAATCTTATGCTTGGTTACTGAATCTGCGGCTAGGCTAGGAGGATACCAGCTCTCACTTCGGAGCACCCATGTTCCCCTCGCCTGAGGGCTAACATCTACACTTCAGCACCCAAACGATAGAACCGAATTGAGGATTTTAGTCTGTCACTCTAAAATCTCCAATTCTACGCCCGATAATTTTTCTTTCTCTATTTATTTGCACCCAACTTTTAAGGACTTTGACCTCCCTAAATCTTGGATGTAATCTTCACTTTAGTTGTAAAACTCAACATATTTTAACAAATTAATTGGCCAGATTGAAAGTAAATTAAGATTGAAGTGAAAAGATCATCACAACTTTTTTAACATTTTCATGGCACAACCAATTCAAATCACCATTTCACAAACTCTCAAGACAAGGAGAAAGACAGAAAACTACTCAGAACTCATGGAGACGATACGATAAAACTTGGAATTTATATATAAAAGCAAAGTCATACAAACTTCAATAAGTAAATACAACTTATCTCTAATT
>NW_018242819.1:307555-310364 GCF_001263595.1 Phalaenopsis equestris
CTCCTCAGAACACTCCTCGAAGTTCCTTTGAATCTCTTCCTTTCTTTACAACACACAGAATTCTTTTTCAAAGCGGCAAGGAGGAAGAAATATCTCACTTTCCCTCCACTTTTACAATCTCTCGAAGAATTTCTCACAATTTAGACTTTCTACACTTTTGCCACACTTCAATTTTGAGCCTCCTCCCCTTTATTTTTGGCAGACCCCTAGCGGACACCCCCTTTTTTGGCCTCCAAATGTTTCTTTTAAAGTTGTAGAAAAGTTTTCAAGAGTTACCCAAGCGTCCTTTCAAAAATCGTCCACATTCAATGCATATGTTAAGATAACCGACGTTCTCACCGTGGGCGGCTTCGATGGGCCATCGGCGGCTTCGATGGGCCGTCGACGGCTTCGATGGGCCGTCGGCGGCTTCGTTGGCGCCGTCCGCGGCCTTCTAGAATATTTAATTATGGACTCTCGGGAAAAACTCGCCTTCGGCGGCGTCAAGCTCATCGTCGGCGCGCAAGATCAAATCTTCATATTTCTGTCTCTTTTGCTCCAAATTTGCTCCTTTTTGCATCTTTTTGCTTCAATGACCATAATTTAACATACCTACAATAAAACATCAAAAATACCTTCCTACAATAAAACATCAAAAATACAATAAAACATCAAAAATACCTTTCTTTAAAGTGCAATATCATCAAAATCAGTGTAAAATAGGTATGAAAATCTTCACATACTTTCCTTTGGTCAGTCACCAAAGAAGAGCTGTAAGGAAATCTGGACAGAAGAATGGAAAGGGAAAGCAAGGACCACTAAAGATTAATGTATCATCTGCCCCAATTCACAAAGAGGAACATAAAGGAATCAAGTGCCACTTTTGCATAAAGCCTGGACACTATCAAAATGAGTGTCAAAAGCACAAAAACTGGTTTGAAAAGAAAGGTAAACCTTGTGTTTTTGTATCTTTCGAATCAAATTTGACAGAAGTTCCTTATAATACATGGTGGATTAATTCTGGTTGTACTACTCATGTTTCTAATACGATGCAGGAATTCCTTACAACCCAAAACATAAATCCAAATGAAAAGTTTGTCTTCATGGGAAACTGAGTAAAAGCGTCAGTTGAAGCTATTGGAACCTATCAGTTGATTTTAGATACTGGACATCATTTAGACCTTTTTCAAACACTTTATGTCCCTTATGTTTTTCATAATTTGATTTCATTATCTAAACTTGATTCTATTGAATACTCATTTAAATTTGGAAATGGTTGTTTCAGTTTTTTTAAACACAATCATCTCATAGGTTTTGATATTCTTTCTGATGGTCTATATAAGCTTAAACTTGATAACCTTTTCTCTGAGACTTTGATGACTTTGCTTCGTAATTTTGGTACTAAACATAATTTTATGAATGAAAGTTCAACTTATTTGTGGCATAAACGTTTGGGTCATATATCCGAAGAAAAAATTGAAATATTAGTAAAGAATGAAATCCTTAATAATTTGGATTTTACTGATCTTGGCATCTGTGTGAGTTATATTAAAGGAAAATACACAAATCACCCACTTAAGAGAGCCGCCACAAGAAGCACTCAACTCCTTAAAATTATACACACTGATATTTGTGGATCTTTTGATGTTCCATCTTTTGGTGGAGAGAAATATTTTATCACCTTTATTGATGATTTTGTTTTTCACGTTATTAGTATATCTACTTATTGCATCAAAAATTTTAAGTTATAGATGCCTTAAAGGTGTATATAACTGAGGTTGAGAGACAATAAAACAGAAAAGTGAAATATATCATGTTCGATAGAGGTAGTGAATATTATGGAAATTACAATGAATTTGGACAATGTCCAGGTCCATTTGCTAAATTCCTTCAAACTAACTGCATATGTGCTCAATACACTATGCCAGGAATACCACAACAAAATGGTGTTGCAGAAAGGCAAAATCGTACTCTAATAGAAATTGTTAGGAGCATGATGAGTAATTTTTCTTTACCCTCATCATTGTGGATGCATGCTTTAAAGACCCCCACATATTTGTTAAACAGGATTCCTACTAAGGTAGTTCTGAAGACTCCTTTTGAACTATGGATAAGAAGGAATCTAGTTTAAGGCACTTGCTTGTTTGGGGTTGCTCAACGAAAATAAGATTATATAATCCACATGAAAAGAAACTGGACTTAAGAACAACCAGTGGTTTCTTCATTGGTTATCCAAAAAAATCTAAAGGATATAGATTTTATTGTCCTAACTATAGTGCAAGAATTATTGAAGCTGGAAATGCCAAGTTCATTGAAAATGGTGAAGTTAGTGGGAGTTTGGAACCACATAAAGTGAAGATCCAAGAAATTAGGGTTCAAGTTCCTTTACACAAAATTTCTTCTAAAGTTGTTATTCTTACAGTTGTTAAACAGTTTGACAACTTACAAGAACAACAAATATATGATCAAATACCCCACAATGAAACTGTCACTAATGACCCTACATTAGATGAACCACAAGAAGTAGTACCTAGAAAGTCTCAACGACAAAAATGATATGCTATTTCCGATGATTATGTGGTTTATCTACATGAATCTAAATTTAACTTAAGAGTCAGTGAAGATCCAGTTTTATTTTCACAATCCATAAAAAGTGCAAATTCTTCTAAATGGTTAGATGCAATGAAAAATGAGTTGAAATTGATGGATCACAACAAAGTCTGAGATATCATTGAATATCCTGAAGGTTGTAAAAGAGTCAGGTGTAAAAGGGTCTTTAAGACTAAGCACAACTCGAATGACAATATTGAACGATATAAAGTCAGACTTG
>NW_018242819.1:313109-360509 GCF_001263595.1 Phalaenopsis equestris
CATAAACGTTTGGGTCATATATCCAAAGAAAGAATTGAAAGATTAGTAAAGAATAAAATTCTTAATGAATTAGATTTTACTGATCTTGGTATCTGTGTGAATTGTATTAAAGGAAAACACACAAATCACACACTTAAGAAAGCCGCCACAAGAAGCACACAGCTCCTTGAAATTATACACACTGATATTTGTGGACCTTTTGATGTTCCATCTTTTGGTGGAGAGAAATATTTTATCACCTTTATTAATGGTTTTTCACGTTATTAGTATATCTACTTATTGCATCAAAAATTTTAAGTTATAGATGCCTTAAAGGTGTATATAACCGAGGTTGAGAGACAATTAGACAGAAAAGTGAAAATTATCAGATCTGATAGAGGGGGTGAATATTATGGAACTTATAATGAATCTGGACAATGTCCAGGTCCATTTGCTAAATTCCTTCAAACTAACTGCATATGTGCTCAATACACTATGCCAGGAATACCACAACAAAATGGTGTTGCAGAAAGGCAAAATCGTACTCTAATAGAAATTGTTAGGAGCATGATGAGTAATTTTTCTTTACCCTCATCATTGTGGATGCATGCTTTAAAGACCCCCACATATTTGTTAAACAGGATTCCTACTAAGGTAGTTCTGAAGACTCCTTTTGAACTATGGATAAGAAGGAATCTAGTTTAAGGCACTTGCTTGTTTGGGGTTGCTCAACGAAAATAAGATTATATAATCCACATGAAAAGAAACTGGACTCAAGAACAACCAGTGGTTTCTTCATTGGTTATCCAGAAAAATCTAAAGGGTATAGATTTTATTGTCCTAACCACAGTGCAAGAATTATTGAAGCTGGAAATGCCAAGTTCATTGAAAATGGTGAAGTTAGTGGGAGTTTGGAACCACATAAAGTGAAGATCCAAGAAATTAGGGTTCAAGTTCCTTTACACAAAATTTCTTCTAAAGTTGTTATTCTTACAGTTGTTAAACAGTTTGACAACTTACAAGAACAACAAATATATGATCAAATACCCCACAATGAAACTGTCACTAATGACCCTACATTAGATGAACCACAAGAAGTAGTACCTAGAAAGTCTCAACGACAAAAATGATATGCTATTTCCGATGATTATGTGGTTTATCTACATGAATCTAAATTTAACTTAAGAGTCAGTGAAGATCCAGTTTTATTTTCACAATCCATAAAAAGTGCAAATTCTTCTAAATGGTTAGATGCAATGAAAAATGAGTTGAAATTGATGGATCACAACAAAGTCTGAGATATCATTGAATATCCTGAAGGTTGTAAAAGAGTCAGGTGTAAAAGGGTCTTTAAGACTAAGCACAACTCGAATGACAATATTGAACGATATAAAGTCAGACTTGATGCCAAAGGTTTCACTCAAGAAAGATGGCATCGACTATAAAGAAACATTTTCTCTGGTCTCTAAGAAAAATTCATTTAGAATTATCATGACACTAGTAACTCATTATGATTTGGAGTTACACCAAATGGATGTGAAAACTGCATTTCTTAATGGGAATTTAGATGAAGAGGTCTACATGAGTCAACCTGAAGAATTTTTTGTTGAAGGAAAGGAATACATTATGTGTAAACTTAAGAAATCAATATACGAACTTAAGTAAGCTTCCCAATAATGGTATATTAAGTTCAATGATACTATCAGATCCTTTGGATTTAAGGAAAACACTGTTGGTCAATGTATATATCTAAAGGTCAGTGGGAGCAAAATTATATTTCTCATTTTGTATGTTGATGACATCTTGCTGGCTACTAATGATCTTGGCTTATTATATGAAACCAAGAATTTTCTCTCTAAGAACTTTGAAATGAAAGATATGAGTGAAGCATTCTATATTACTGGAATTAAAATATTTCGTGATAGATCACAAGGATTGTTAGGGTTGTCTTAGAAAACATATATCGAAAGAGTTCTTAATAGATTCAATATGGAAGGGTGCTCAACAAGTGTTGCTCAAATTCAAAAAGGAGATAAATTCAGCATTATGCAGTGTCCAAAGAATGATTTGGAATGTAAACAAATGGAAGAAATTCCTTATACATATATTGTTGGAAGCTTAATGTATGCTCAGACTTGTACCAGACCAGATATTAGCTTTTTTGTCGGGATGCTTGGCAAGTATCAAAGTAATATGGGAATAGATCATTAGAAAGCTGCAAAGAAAGTTTTGAGGTATCTACAAGGAAGAAAGACCTACATGCTCACTTATAGAAGATCTAAAGATCTTGAGGTGATAGGATATTCAGATTCGGATTTTGTTGGATGTGTTGATACCAGAAAATCAACATTTGGCTATCTGTTCCTTTTGGCTGAAGGAGCAATCTCTTGGAAAAGTGCAAAGCAGACTATTAAAGCTGTTTCCACTATGGAAGTTGAATTTTTGGCTTGCTTCGAAGCTACAATTTAGGGTTTATGGCTGGGGGGGATTTTATTTAGGAGTTGGAGTAGTGTGCGCATAGCAGACTATTAAAGCTGTTTCCACTATGGAAGTTGAATTTTTGGCTTGCTTCGAAGCTACAATTTAGGGTTTATGGCTGTGAAATTTTATATCAGGACTTGGAATTGTCGACAGTATTTCCAAGCCACTAAAAATTTATTGTGATAACTCTACAACAGTCTTCTTTTCCAAAATTGACAAGTATTCTAAAGATACTAAACACATAGAATTAAAATACCTTGCCATTAAGGAAGAAGTTCAGAAACGTGGGGTGTCAATTGAGCATATTATCACTAATCTCATGATTGCAGATACTTTAACGAAAGGGTTGTCATCGAAGACATTTAACGAACATGTTATATGAATGGGCATTATCAAAACCCTTTATTGGTTTTATGCTCTTTGTATTTTGGCACTTTGGGCTCAATTTTTCTTGTTTATGATATTTATAAATCTTGATTTTATCGTTAGTGTACACTTTATGTTGCATGATTTTCAACAAGATTTGTCTTGTCTTTTAATAGACATTATGGGACCATGATGTTAATTCTCATTATGTTAAGTATGCAATTGATATTGTGATACATGGAAGAGACTGTGTCAATAAATTGATACACAACCACCATGACTCATAATAATTTCATATTTATTAAATAATTTATAATTTAACCAATATAAAAAAGGATTTATGTTACATTTTGTGCAATATGTTATTCACTTTTAAAATTAAGTGAGCCAAGTGGGAGAATGTTATATTTTATTTATGACTCACATATTTATGACTCACATTTATTGACTCACATTTATTTTAATAACTTATGAGATTTTTTCTCATAAATTAAGTTATTTATTTTCTTAACTCATAACTTATGTCATTAATTATAACAAATTATGATATTTATTTTGATAAATTAAGTTATTTAGTTTATTAACTCATAACTTATGTCATAAATTATGATGACCTATGATATTTATTTTGATATCTTAAGTTATTAATTTTCTTAACTCATAACTTATGATAACTTATGATATTTATTTTTGTAACTCATGATAGCTTAAGTTTATAATTATCTTAACTCATCACTTTTGTCATAACTTATGATAAATTATGATATTAATTTTATAACTCATGTAATCCCTAAAATGAATAAGGGTAACTAACTTATGTCATTAATTTTAATAATAATAAATCAATTAATTTATTAAATTATCATAAATCCTATTAATTTGTAACCCCCTTGATGGATGGTGGTTAAATAGGGCATGATTTAGAGAATGGGTCCTGTCTCTTCCTAACACACCCCGTACATTCCCCTCCATCAGAAAGTATAGAAAGTTTCAAGGGATTAGAGTGAGAAACTCCATCTCTTCAAGATCAAATTTCTTCAAGATCAAATTTCTTCATCATGAATATATGTATGCATTACTTTATTATAGATATGTAAAAATCATAAATTTAAAAGATCTTGGTTGTTATGTATTTTTTAAATTTGTGTCATAAAGTTCAAACATGAATTTCTAACAAATTAAGGTAAAAACCTAAGCATTCGTAAGTCCTAAGCATCATTTATGATTAATGTAATGACACATGTGAGCTGTCCATCTTTTCAAATTATGTTAGGGATAAATAACAAAAAAATCATGTTTTTAAGAAATGCAAACCGAAGCTGATCAACCTGATTTGTCGTTTTCCTCTTGTTAGGAGAATTTTTGTGGAGATTTCCTTCCATGGTGTTGCTCATCTATTGTTAATCATAGAATGCACCCTCCCCTCACCATTGTGGTTGATTCAAATTTGTCATGTTGGTCATGCATATGGCATAGAGCATGAGGCCAAAGGAAAGGAAAAAGAATTAGAGAGAGAAGAAGGGACACAGTGATTGCCCCCAACGGGGCAAAGTGGGGTGTTCCTTGAGCTCATAGATCCATTTTATATATTAAAAGACATTGTTACAAAAGAAAGAGAGAGTGATGCATAAATTGTTGGTGAGTTACTATATTGTTTCCTCCCTCCTAAAGAAAAAGATCTTCCTATTTATATATTATAGAAGATCTAGAAAATTACATCCTCACTCCCAGCTGTTGCAAGTCATTATACTCCTCAAAGTTACAAGTCATTATGCTCATAGGATTTATAAGTCATTATGCTCATGGGAGTTACAGGTAATTATGCTTCCTAAGAGTTTATTGGTTTCATTATAACCTATTCATTGTTGGACCCATCTAGTGATGTTGTCAGTTGATTGGCTAAAGTGGTTGGTCTAATGAGATAACTGACTAATCTCAGCTATCTTTAGTATTTTCCAGATATACATAATTTGCCCTCAAGTTTCTTACTTATTGCAGGTGAAACTGCGATAAAAATGTAAGTTTAAATGACAACAATGAAAACTTAATATTTATACTCCCTTGCTTTTGGTGTCTCTTAGCTATGTATTTTCTTTAGCTCTGATATGCTCTATTGAAGTGTTTTCAAGTCAGTTTTTTATTTATGTTGCAGGACGGTTATCTTATTTTTGGCTGGTTGGTGTGTTATTTGGTTAGCCTTGTTGGCTTCTTCTTTCACTTAGTTTATTTTGTTTCTTTTGTTTAAGAGAAAGATGCATAAATATGCTTAGTAAAATTCACATATATGTAATTAGATTGAGAGTTTCCTTTATTTCATTATTTTAGATTTATCGGGTCAATAGTTGCTCAGTGATGAATGTTAGCTTTGGTTTATTTTCTTTCCCCAGTTAGGACTCTTTCTTGTTCTTGCCTCTGTTGAGGGTTGTTGATTTGTTTTCCCAAAAGTGGAGCTATTGATTATTGAGTTTGGAGCCCCGTTTGCCTTCCCGCTCAAGCTCCCATTGCGAGCCCAACTCCCGCTGCCGCTCTTGATCGCGAAACATCGTGACCCCAGCCTACTCCCGCCTCTTGTTCATGAAATGTCACCTCCTTCTATTTCTATTTCACAAAGTGAAGCTTTGTTTTATTTTCACATAAATTTAACTTAAGAGTCAGTGAAGATCCAGTTTTTTATTTCACAAAGTGAAGCTTCAGTTTGCCTCCCGCCTCTTCAGTCACGAACCGATGGGATCTGCCTCTCTCTCTAGTGATAAAAGGCATCATAGTACCTCTCCATTAGTTTTACTGCACACCCATTTTTGTGTTTTGTTTGGGCTTCCTTGGAATAGAGAAAGAGAAGTGCAAGCAGTATTTCCTTGTTGCAGAAGGAAGAAGAAAGAAGAAGAAGAAGAAGAATGTTCTCCCTTTGCTTCTTTTTGTTGGTTTGTGGTAGAAGAGAAATTGGGTTTATTTCTCTTGTAAGTTTATCTTCTTTGATGTATCTCAGTGCAGAGAGAGAAGAAGAGAGAGCAACGAAGTGAGAGATTCTTCTTGTAAGTTGAGACGATCGACTGGTGTAAATTCCTCAAGTAGTTACTATTTTCTGGTGTGAATTTTTTTGTTCTATTTTTTGCTTCTTCATCAAGGATCGTTCTTCTATTATATTATATTATATATATATATATATATATATATATACCACAACCTCGGCTGGTATCAGAGATTTGTTTGGATCTCAGGAAAGGCAATGACTGTAGATGAAATGAAGGTTTCAAGGATCGAGAAATTTGATGACACAGATTTTGGTTATTGAAGGATGAAGATAGAGGACTACCTCTATGGGAAGAAATTTCATCTTCCGTTATTGGGGAAAAGACCTAAAAGGATGGATGAGGTTGAATGAAATTTTTGGATCGACAAGTTCTTAGGGTTATTCGATTGACCCTATCGAGTTCCTTTGCACACAACGCTGTCAAGGAAAGGACAACTGCATATATCATGTCAGCTTTATCAGGTATGTATGAAAAGCCATCGACGAATAATAAGGTGTACTTGATGAAGAAGTTATTCAAATTAAAAATGACGGAAGGTGTTTTTGTTGCTCAACACCTGAATGATTTCAATAATATCCCAACAATTGTCATCTGTCAAAATTGATTTTGATGATGAGATACGTGCACTGATATTGTTGGCATCATTGTCAAATAGTTGACAAACCACGAGGATGGCATTTAGCAGTTCTGCAGGTAAATATAAACTGAAATATGATGATATTCGTGATTTGATTTTGTCTGAGGATGTGCGCAGGAAAGATTCTGGTGAGATCTCAGGTTCGAGTTCGATACTGAATGTTGATTTTGGAGGGAGATGGCAGGATAGGAACTCAAATAGAGGGAGATCAAAATCAAATTATGGTTAGTATGCAACTTGTTAGAATTGTGGCAAGGCTGACCACATAAAGAGGAACTATAGGAATCCTAAAATTATGAAGAATGATAGCGCAAATGTGGTATCTGATGAAGTACATGATGCATTATTACTAACAGTTGATAGTTCTATTGATGATGGAAGTGAAGAGGAGAGTGGGCCTGAGTCACCCATTGCTATTGTTCCACAGATAGATAGTGGACAACTACTGAGCAATGAAGAAATCTTATTAGATGAATGTTCAAGCAAGTGGGAGTTGGCAGAACTTCTACCAACGAAGAAGACATTACACAACAAGTGGGTGTACCAGGTGAAGACAGAGCTTGGTTGCAGTAAGAGGTACAAGGCTAAACTTAATCAAAAAGGCTGTCAGCAGAGGTAGGATATGAGAGTTGTAAGCAGAGACAAGAGTAACCTAGGAAATAACTTGGAGGTGCAAGACTATGTGGACCCTGTTGATTTGTTGACTAAGGGTGTTACTTTTGAGAAACTAAATTGGTGCGCAGCTTCATTTGGTACTCTAATGTGAAAACAAGAGGCTTTGAGCTGTAGAGGTGGAGGATTCATATTTGAAGAAAAAGGCGATGTCGTCAGTGGAGGATATCAGTTTGAGGAAGGAGAAGTTGTTGCCTGTGTACCGGTCTCCAAGTGGAAGGTTTTTTGAGTGTGGAGCCTAGTCTGTATTCCCGCTCTCGCTCCCGTTGCTACCCCAACTCCTGCTTTCACTCTTGGTCGCAAAACATTGCGACTCTAGCATGATCCCTCCTCCTGTTTCAGAAACGCCACCTCAACTTGTTCTTGTTTCATGAAAGCTTTGGTTCACCTCTTGCCTCTTCAGTCGCGAACCGATGGGCTCTCTCTCTCTCTCTCTCACGATAAAAAGCATCACAGCGGCTCTCCTTTAATTTTACTGCACAGCCTTTTTTGTGTGTTTCTTTGGGCTTTGTGCAAGCAGTTGTTCCTTGCGGCAGAAGGAAGAAGAGAAAAGAAGAGGATGAAGAAGATTGTTCTCCCTTGTCTTCTTTTTGGTGGTTTGTGATAGTAGAGAAATTGGGTTTATTTCTCTTGTAACTTTATCTTCTTTTGATATATCTTAGTGCAGAGAGAGAAGAAGAGAGAACAACGAAGTGAGAGATTTTTCTTGTAAGTTGAGACGATCGACTGGTGTAAATTCCTCAAGTAGTAAAATCCTTTGCAACTCGATGGACGTAGGCAATTTGTCGAACCACATGAATCTATGTGTTATGTTGTGTTACTATTTTCTTGTGTGAATTTTCTCGTTCTATTTTTTCTTCTTCATCAAAGATCATTCTCTATTCTATTATATAAATACCACAACATAGATTGCTTGTCTTGGAGGGGAGTCTATGATTGGTTTGCTTAAATGAAAATCTTTCATTTGCTCTTCCCAGAGAGGAGTCTTTCTTTTGCTCACCACGGAGATGAGATATTGATTTGTTCATTCTAGAGGGGATTCTTTGATTTGCTTGACTATGAGGGGATCCTTTCATTTGCTCGCCCTGGAGGGGAGTCTATGATTTTCTAAACCCACATCAAAGTCTTTTATTTGCTCATATCGGAGCGCAGTCTTTCATTTGCTGACCAGAGAAGGGAGTCAGTGTTTAATTCATCCCGGAGGAGAGTCTTTGATTTGCTAGACCTGGAGGGGAGAATTTAATTTGCTCATAGAGCGTGAGACTGAGGGAGATGATAAAGAGAGTGAGACTGAGGGAGATGAAAAAGAGAGAGAGAGAGAGGAATGACACAATGATTGCCTCTAGCAGGGTAAAGTAAGGGTATTTAAGAGAGGGAGAGTGAAGCATGAATGGTTCGAGAACTCTAAATGGCAAATGTAAGGATATTTGGGCACGTGTTGAACTGACACATCTCTTTGAGAGACATTCAAACCCTGTTAAACAAACACAAATTTTGACCACCCAATTGTTAACCAGCTGAAAAATTCTGGTTGACCAAAAAATCTGGGTTACGATCTTGCTATGGTGGTATTTAAAGGAAACCCAAATGGGTTAATGAAAATTAAAGGGTCGCATTTGAACAGAACTATTCACAACTCTATCTACCTACCGAGTCGATAAGCAATCTGTCCGATCCTACCAAACATCGACCGCTAGCATCACTGGCAGAGAGCTTGTTTTCGATCAATCGTCTATCACCAATTGACAATATGCCTCCGAACAACCATCTTAAAATCAAAGAAAATTTACATAGTTAACACTATATTCTTATATTTATATATTTATATAAATATAACTAAATTCATTTGTGCTTCCATCAAGCCACCCTTCTGTGGAATGATACTTCGGTCATCTCTAACTGACTACTTGCTTCTGGTCGGTTGTATGCTTGTGGCTGGTCATCATAAAATACCTGAATGATGAAATTATCTAGAAATGTTATTTTATATTTTTTCTGAAACATCTTTTAATGAATTCTTCTTATTATGTTTTCCTTGGTCTGATAGAATCTCGAGAAACCTAAAGAAATCACATTTGTCCACATATAAGCCAACATTTAAGAAATTTGAACTAACCGAGCAAAAAAAAGACCCTTGTCGGGGACAAACAAATTAGAGACCCCCATCCAGGGTGAGCAAATCAAAGCCTCCACTCCATGACAAGCAAATGAAAGACTCCCCGCTATAGGAGTAAATGAAATACTCCTCTCAAGAACAAGTAAACTCCCCTCTGGGTCAAGCAAATTAAAGACTCTCCTCTAGGATAAACAGATTACCAACTCTACTCTGTGACAAGCAAATGAAAAACACCCCTCGAAGATGAGCAAATGAAAGACTCTCATATAGAGCGAGTGACATGCCTAAAAATGTGTTTTTTAGAGATATATTTTATGCTCATTTTTAATGATATTTTACTTTAATGGAAGGTATTTTGTGTGTTTTTTGTTTCAGGTATAAGAGTCAGGTATAAGAGATTTGTTTCAGGTATAAGAGATGGAGTTTTGGAGAAAAATGAGCAAAAACAGGGTCAAATGGAGCAAAGAAGCACAAAGTGAACTGACGCTAGGCACCAGCTTCTAATGCCTAAGCTCCATAATCTATAAATTGAAACAGAAAGCCCAGTGCCATGGCGCCAAGATCTGGCGTCTAGGTGTTAGATAGTTATTTCAAGATTCTAAAAGAATGGCACCTAAGTGCCCAGACTAAAGCCTAGGCCCCAGAATCAGTTTTCTTAAGAAATAATGTATTTGGATGAATTTTGAAGAGGCATCTGAAGTGACTCTTGGAGATTTCAAGAGTTATTATAAGGGTGTCTCTCTTGAAGAGAAGGAGAGCTTTATTTGGATAGAATAGAGGTTTAGTGAGAGGAACTTGAAGAAGGAGAGTTTGAGAATTTTTTAAAGAAACTTCATGAGATTTGCTTAGGGAGGAGTTTGAGATAAGTGCTTTGTATTTTTGTTTGAGTTTTGTTATAGTTTATTGTGTAAACTTGATTTTAAATATCAATCCATTTGTTGTTGTATTTTTTCAATGAAACCTGAGTAGTTTCCTTTTTCTTTCTCCTTGTGATGATAAATAATCATGTGTAGAATTAAAATAGTTTAGAATTGCTTTTATTTATGTATTTTCATATGTACTTAATTTACTTTTCAAACAGGCAATTTGTGATGTTAAAATTCTTTGTGAATTATAAAGATTCGGGAGAGCTATGATTTTAACACAACTGGTGAATGCCACACTAACTTTTAGGATGAAAAAAAGTAATCTTGGGATGAGTGCAAATAAATAGGGAATTATTTTAACGAGCGTAAATTGATGATTTTGGGGTGACAGGTTAGAACCTTAACCAATTTAATCAAGGGTTTGGAACTTAAGGCTAGCTTAGCCCCAACCAAGGGCTTACATGGGGACTCTAGGGTGACAAGCTAAAACCTACACAACATAACCAAGGATTTAAGAACTTAACTCTAGGTTAACCAATGTTCTTTATGCACTCAAAAGAGGGTAAATAATAGGTTTGCTCCTATTTGTCCCAAAACTATATTTAAATTTATAAACATTTGATTCCTACATTAATTATAATCTCATTAAAAGGAGAAAGATTTTTGTACAATTCAAACTTATCAACATAAAACAAGTTTCAAAACAGTTAGCATTTTCTTTAAGTTTAGAAATAAAATTTGTAGGTAATAGTTACTTCTTCTTACACATACAATTTTGACCTTAATTACTAGATAATTTACCTATAGTTTAAGTAGAGTTTTATTAAGTTTATAAAAAGAGTTTTTCTTTCCCCGTGAGATCGATACTTGAGACTAAGAGAAAGTCCTATATTACTTAAAATGATACGTGCACTTGCGTAGTATCCCAAGTGTGTAAATTTGAATTATGAAGAAAAAATAGAATTTATTTTTTATATAACACTCAGTCGATAATTAAGAATGCAAGCACATGTGGGCAACGAGAGTCGAGTTTTTGGCGCCTTTGTCTTAGTTTGAAATTGAATTAATTGCATACTAAGCATGCATATATTGTGTCGGGATCAAATTTTTGGCACCGATACTGGAGAAGCAACGAATATTTTGACTTAAAAATTTAAGTTGAACTGTAGAATTATTTTAGGAATATTGTAGTGTTGTTTACCTGTATAAGTGCTTGGTTGCATGTTAAAAATATTTTTAGGTATTTTTGAGCGTTTCGTTAATTTTTTTTTTCTAAATTTTAACTTTTGTATGCATAGTTCAGGATCTGAAGGTTTAGTACCTTACGATTCTGATTTAGAATGAACTATAAGAAAAATTCAAAAAAAAAATTTCAAAACTAAAAAGAAATGGTGAGCATAGTACATAACAACTTAGATAATTAAACTATTGAAATTGATCATCATCACTTAAAAATACCTTTAAGAGATTATGAAAACCCTACAGCAGATGAAATTCACCTTAGTATACAAACCCCTGCTGTAGTGGCTAACTCATTTGAGTTGAAACCTATCATAATCCAAATGGTATAGAATAATCAGTTTTAGGGAACTCCATATGAGGATCCAAACCTATACATAGCTAGTTTTCTATAATTATGTGCTACATTTAAGTACGTTGGCATCTCAAATGATGTTGTTAGACTTAGAATTTTTTCCTTTTCCTTAAGAGATAAAGTTAAGATGTGGTTAAATATATTAGCACCTGACACTATTAGAACTTGGGGTGAATTAGCTCAGATATTCCTAGTTAAGTACTTCAAAAACTGCTAAGTTTAGAAATTATATTTCGTCATTCACTCAAAATGATGGTGAGTCAATATACGAAGCTTGAGAATAATTTAAAGAACTCCTTAGGAAGTGTCCACATCACGCTTTGACAGACGGGTTGATTATTCAAACATTTTACAATGGGTTATTGGTATCCCTTAGATCTATCATTGACACTGCTAGTGGATGTTCGTTAATGTCAAAACCATTTGATGAAGCACATTCTTTAATCAAAGATGTGGCTACGAACAACTTTCAATGTCACTTTAAAATGGTAAACTGTAAGAAAGTAGCTGATGTTCTTGATACTGATGTAATCTCTATTTTGGCTTCACAAGTTGTCGCAATATCTAGAAAGTTAAAGCAATTTGAAATGAACTTACCTCAAACACCTCATGTGATTAAGACAAACTCATTGAGAAAAATGATTGATTCTCAATCATCATCATTCGAGACTTTAAATGCAATTAATAATAGACCCAATAACACATATTCTAACTATTATAACCCAGGTTGGAAGAACCACCCTAACTTTAATTGAGATAATAACTCTAGTGGTGGAAACCATCACTAGGGAACCAATCAAAGTACCTTAAAGGAAACTGGAACATCCAAGATAGTACTAACATAGAACTTCGTATCCTAGATTTAATAATAGCCAACAATGCAAGTAGAAGAGATTGTTTATGGAAGAAGTTGTGTTACAAATGGGAAATCATATATAAAGTCAGAGTGCTGCAATTAGAAATATTAATAATTAACTGAGAAAAATTGCTTACTCCCTTAGCAATAGGTCCTAGGAAACTTTTCCTAGCAATACTGAAATAAACTATAAAGAGACTAATAAAGAGCAAGTTAAAGATGTCCAACTCAGAAGTGGAAGGAAATTAAATGTTGGAATTCAAAAAGAGATTGAAGTTGAAAAAGAGATAGAGGAAAATGAAAAACAAGAAGAAAATGTTTCTAAGGATATTGAATAGTCTATCTCTCTGACTAGAATCAATTTAGAGAAACCATCACCTCCATTTCTTCAAGGACTTGAAAAAGCAAAAGCTGGATCAACTATTTTCGAAGTTTCTGGAGGTATTTATGAAGCTAACGATAAATTTACCTTTAGCTGAAGCGCTGTAGCAAATGGCCAGTTATGTTAAGTTTATGAAAGATATCTTAAATAAGAAATGGAAGTTTGGATATCACCGAGACCGTTGCACTTAGTGAGGAGTGTAGCACAATAATTTTGAAAAAGCTTCCTCAAAAACTTAAAAATCCTGGTAGCTTTACTATTCCATATGAGATATGAAAAAAGTTTTGTAGAAAAACTTTGTGTGATTTAGGAGCTAGCATTAATCTCATGCCCTTATCGATACTCAGAAGGTTAGGTTTAGCAGAGATTTCTCTCACAACTGTAATCCTTCAGTTAGCTGGTCGATCGATCACATATCCGAAAAGAATTATAAAACATGTACTTGTTAAGGTGGATAAACCATCTTCCCTATGAATTTCATTGTTTTAGATATGGAAAAAGATAAATAAATATTTATTATTTTAGGGAGACCTTTCCTTACTACTGGACGAGCTATGATAGTTGTACAAAAAGGAGAGTTAACCAGGAAATCACTTTCAATGTGTTAAATCCAATGAAGTATCCAACTAAGGTATGAGAAAATGAGTTTTATATAACAAAGATTATTGATTATTTAAGTAATAACCATTTCAGAGAGGCTTGTGAAGTTAAAACAAGATAACACGAACTAGAGTATGAAAATGATACTGATTACCAAGATAAGTCTATTTTAAATACTTGATTCCTACAAATGGTTATATAAATGTCAACGAAATCAACACAGTAAAATGACATGAAATTAAAAAAATACCAATCTTTGTTTGCCCAAAAATTGGCACCATCACGAAGTGATTAATCCTTCGAACACCATAAGAACTACCTTGGGAGCATGGAGGCCTCCAAAGAAGAAAATAACATTCAAACCATTTATCGCTTAAGCAAATAAAAGATAATATCAAATTTGAAGTTTTATTAATTAGTGAGGACACAAATTGATGGTTCCAAAATAAGTTAGAGAAAACTAAAAAAAAAATTAAATATATAAAATAATTTTTTCTGCAAAAAAAAAAAAAAAATTAAAACGGAAAAACCAAAAAAGCAATGCTATTAATAAAAAGAAAAATTCATACTATTATCATATCGTAGATCGTTAGTTTTAGGCTCTGTTTGGCGGAGCTGCAGCTTCTCAGCTTTTCAGCTGCAGCTGCGCTGCCTCAGAAAGCTGCTGCGGGGAAGCAGCTGTGGGGAAGCTGACTGCCTGTTTGGTGCAGCTATGTGAAAACAGTTATGGGACAGCTATTTCTGGAAAAATGACCATTGTGTCCCTGTTTGGTAAAACAGTTTAAAAGAAGACTGTAACAGCTACATTTTTGAAACTTCTGAAACAGATATTCATTTCTAAACAGAATAGAAATTTCATATACTCTCACTTAATAGTGAGCCCCGAAAAAACTAAAGAAAAAGAAATAAAATTAATAAAATTAGAAGTAAAAAAAAATTATAATATCAATAATGATTTGATGTAATTATGACAAAGAAATGGTACATATGTGCATAAATCTGTTCCAAGCAAAAACCAACCTCATGAGGATGAAAATGCCAAAGAAGTAGCGGCTTTAAGGTTGACGAGAGAACGACTGTGGTGGGAAGAAATTGAAAGGGGGAGTACGTGGTTCTTTTTATGCATCAGAGGGGAAGTCGCATAACGGCAGATCCATATCTTTCTCCAGATCTCGCGTCGCCATTGAGGGATCGTAGCATTTGCGGCTTCGTTTAGGTTTGGGACTTGTTTGTAATCCTCACAACCGCTAAACCCGTCGATGCCTTCTTCTCAGGCAAGATCCTCGCGACTTCCTCACTAGAGAAGAGGGGAAGAGGAGATAGAAGATCAGATCGGGGCAGCAGGGTAAGAAAATACGCGAAACGCCCGGCCGCGGGGTGTAACCAGCGGCCCGCCTACGGTCACTCGTAGCCCCCCGCCGCTGCACCAAACAATCGAAAATAGCGACAGCTTACCGTGCCGCTCTCCCACAGCCGCGTCAAACAGGCCCTTAAAAGGCTATAACTTGCACTATTAGAATATTAGATATAGTCACTGCTGCCTACAGTTGCAAGTGTTATAAAAACCAAAATAATCATCCAGACACAAAGTTTAAGGTTCTTTAACGTAAACAGAATTATTTTTTAGCGTTACGAGAAAAATGTGTTAAATTTTTATTTCGCTAAATGAAGCAGTTATTCAAAAACTAATAGAGCTTCTCACGTAAACTACTATAATGGACCGCTAAAATTAATCAATAAAGTAAAGCTTAAATATTATGCCTTTCATTAGTCACATATAAGAACCTTTTTTTATTAAATTTTCAAAATACTAAACTGTCAGTTTAGAGAGCTATTTACGTACAGAGTATGCACGTAGTTCTGCATGTATATTCCACAAAATAATCTTTCAATAAATCAGTTATTGGGGGTTATTGGAGTATAACCTCTCAATAACTGCCCAATAACCTACCAATACTTTTTGCGGTTCTGCGCTCATTTTTTTTGCTGTTATTCATAAGTTTTGTCAGGTTATTAGGGGTATTAACCCCAATAACACCGGCATAACCCTCCAATACCTCTCGAATAACCTCTATACGCACACAATTTTATATGCGTACTCCGTACTTAAACATTTTTCATCAATTTGATCACCATTTAAATGTTGCAATTCCTATTTTTGTTTTTATTTCTAGCGCCCATTAAAGCCAAAACGTAAGCCTAGAACCGAACACAATTGTAGCTAGTCATGTAGCAATATATACAGACTATTCTTTATTTTGATAAGATAAAAAAAAAAAAGAGTAAAACACTATTACTTAGTTTCTCCAGACAGAGAGGGAACGATTGTTCATGCTTCAAGCAACTACAACTATTTTGATTGGGCAGAAAGAATGTTGTTGTCTAATAAAAGAAAATCGATGCGAAATACAAATAGTGGCTGACGAGAAAAAAAAAATATACATGGGATTTGAAGGAGTAATGGAAGGTTTAGATTGTATTTGATGAAGATAATACTGAAGTAAAAATAATATAAATAAAGACATGGTGATGAGTAGAATAAGAAATAGAAATTCATATACGGAGAACGACTATCCAAATTTAAAATATTATTACAGATTCATAAATAATGCTACATATTTGTTGACTTGCTGGATTGAAACCTTTTTACATTTCTGAAATGCATAATAATGCTGATGATCTGTCAGCCACAGAAAGAAATTTAAACGTTGAAACCACGTTGCAGCTAAATCTTGCATTTCTGAAATGCATAAATCTTGCATTTGCTAGGCGCCGCATTTTAATATATAATCTGTTTTGTTGCAACATTTAACGATTCAGCTGAATATATAATTAAAATAAATGAGAAGAGAGTTACAGCATCTATGAAATCCAAAACCTTGGCGTCCTCAATACGGTTATACAGCACGCCTGCTCCACTTTCTCAAGAAATAGCTTACATTTTTGAATATTACAACTCATAAATACTGATGAGAAAAAGGAAGTATGAATTTTTATAGGATAGATGGCTATTTTGAATTGGTTTATAATTGAAAAAAGATATAAAATAAGTTATAAATTACAATGTCAATTATAAATCAATATGTCTTATTTAAACATGCTCGTAAGAGTAATAATGGTAACAAATAAAGTTTATTTTGATAAAAAATACAAACATATCCACTCCTTATCTCTTCTATAAAACCCCATTCTCAATCCCAAGTGTTTCGAAGGGGTCGTGTGATCAGCTGGAATTCAGTGGTCATGCATATTGAAGGAACCAGGCACATTCTCTCTCTCTCTTTATATATATATATATAGAGCCTTGGCCTATTGGGTTATATGCTACGAGCCTTGGCCTGTATATATATATGCTGCGAGCCTTGGCCTATTGGGTTATATGCTACGAGCCTTGGCCTGTATATATATATGCTGCGAGCCTTGGCCTATTGGGTTATATGCTACGAGCCTTGGCCTGTATATATATATGCTGCGAGCCTTGGCCTATTGGGTTATATGCTACGAGCCTTGGCCTGTTGGGTTCGATCCCACTATATGTCTCCTCCTGTCAAGGGTTCGATTCCATCGTAACTCGAGGGAACTGGAATTTTAGGCACATGGCGCGTGCTCTTACCATGGGGCCGAAAAACGCATGGAGAATCGATATTTGGGTCTCTGTCAAATATCAATTTTCTTTTGAATATATATATATATATATATATATATAGTTATAACATTTTGAATTTGAAGTAAATGAGGATGGAATTAAAGGTCTTCGTAGTCTTTAATTAAGCCGACATTCTTTCCCTAAAGAACATGCTGTATTATAATTACTTCTGTTAAATGTAACAAACTAAGAAGGTGGAGCTCTCTGATATCCAAGATAAGGTCTTAGAGGGATTGTTATAGCTGCTGGGTCATGGATTCCACAATTCTATCCCATTATGAAGCAACAAATTCACCTTAAAGGCAGAAGTGACTCTTAGTAAATTTGGGATAAGCTTGTGGGTTGTATGACAAAGGAGCTACGACATGGCTCTTAAGGCCTTGTTTGGCTTGAAGGGAGCTCCACATTCTTGCTTAGCATGCTTAGCTCATTTCGAACAAACTTGTATTGGTAAGATTTTATTTTTCTATTTTTCCTCTATTGACTATTCACTTTATCATAATATAAATCCAGGAATATGATCCCTGCAATTCGTAAGTGCGCGTTGTTTAAATATTGTGTCCATACTTAATTTGTAAAGCTGTATGATTTTAAAGTGTTTAACACTTAGAACTTTACTTCAATTTTTTGTGCGTGTTGTTGTTTATATTATTCAACATAGAATATTCAAATTTATGACTCATGCTTAATGAAAACAAAACATGCATAAATCTATATCTCCGAATTGTTGCTGTTGGTGCGCATTTAACCCTCCAAACATGAGGTAAGAAAATTAAACAGGGCGACAACAGAATTTAAATTTATTGTGAATGCATAACAACAATGCATTAATACTCTTCTGTTAGCCATGTTCCAAAAATGTGCGTGCGGATTTTGAGAGATCCAAGGGTGGAGGAAAGCAACAGGAAGAATATCATTGAGAACCGACCACCTTGGCTGGCTACCTTTGCCAAATAATCAATGACCTAGCTCCATCAACCGGCGAAATTCTAAATGATATGCTCCGGCGTCAAATGGCTAGAATACTCTGTACAACTCCTTAAAGAAAGGGTGATTATATAGTTTTATGTTTTTTTCCCTTCTTTCTTCTTTAAATAGGAGGACTATAACATGTATTTGAGGCTTTTGGTTCTCTTCTCGTGTAACCAAAATATTCGATGAAATAAAAAGGGTTTAAAAGCCACGGGAACATCCCATTCAAACTACGGGGTAAGTGTTCCTCTCCTCCTCTCCCTCTCTGTTCTTCTTTCTCTGTCTCAGTCAATACACTATATTCCTTCGGCATGATTTACATGACAAATCAGAATTCAACATCCTGAAAGCTACGATGAGTATTGAACTTGTTGTCAATAAGAAGAGGAACAGCACTAATGAGTAACTCTTTAAAGAGGCTCTCCTAGCAAGAAACACTCCAGGGAATTTACATGGCAGCAAATCTAGAAGCCAACATTCAAAGGCGCAAACTCCCTAAAAAAAACGACTTGTTGAAAGACACATTGAAAGAATGCAGAGATCTCTCATGCCCAACATACTACAATACAGGCAAGCCAAGAACAAGCAAAGTACATAATTGAGGCAAAGCCCTCATCACATAATTGACAACTACCTTTGACAACAAAGCCACTCTCAAATGCACTTTAAACATTTGAGTAAATACTCAAGGGACTTTTATATGTATGACGAAAGGTATTACCACTGATGAAGACCATAGATCTAGGGACCTCTGGCGCTACTCCAACAAATAAATCTCCACCGCGCAGACAGTTTCTGTCAATCGGCCACCTAACTGTGTAGTCTGCCTCACCACACCGACTACCTCACCATGTCAGTAACCTCATCTCCCACGTTTTTCTCGCTCAGTTCCAAACAAGCCTCATCATGCCGACCACCTCACTGTGAAGTCCTTCTCTACAATGTCGGTAGCCTTGCCATGTCGGTCATCTCTATCACACTACTTCTCACTCTCAATCATCCTAACCTCATCTGCAAGGCTCGCTGGAAATCCTCACTCCATCCAACAGGTTGGCCAACTTTACAATTCACATTACAAGAATAAAGGTATTTTTTGACAGTCAAATTAGGTCAGTTATAATGAAAAACACCATTGCTTTTACTGTTTTCAATGGTCTATCAACGACTTTATGCTCAAAGGTAAAACTATTATCGATAATTCCAAACAGATAGATATTCTGATGAAACTACCGACATATAACTACCAATTTAATGTCATAATTTTTTTTTGAGAAAATTCAAATCATCAGTTTATGTTGGCACAAATAACTGATGGTTACTCCGTTGGTAATAGCAACAACTTACACGTTGGAAAAGTGTCGAATCCTTCTGTTTTTTTAAGCAGGAAAATGGTCAATTATGTGTCGCTGATGTGTTAGTTTTTTTAACCGATTGATAAATTGTCGGTAAGTGTTGCTCATGCAGTTTTTGTATAACGCACTTAAGCTGTTGGTTTATTTTCGGTTAGACATTGATAAATAATTCCATCTGCTAGCCATCAGTTATGTCTACAAATATTTTAAAAAGAGTCGCAAAATTGATCGTAACCCCTTGAAAATCAGTAACATATGCGAATAAAAAAAATAAATTCTCTCTTTCATATTTACATTACACACCTGTTATCACAATATTTAATATACCATTCCAAACATTTATCAAACTAGAATAGCAATATAACAGTAAATTATCCAATCAAATAACACTATTCACATATATATATATATATATATATATATATATATATACAAACCTACAACATAATGTTAAATAATAGAAAAATATGTCACTAATTATCCTCCTCTATCTCCTCATCCTTATTCTCATTGTCCTTCACTGCATTCTTCTCCTCCAATGTTGTCGCTACCTTGCCACTCTCCTTTATCCGTTTCCGGAAGGAATCAAACTCAGTTGTTAGCTTGCATTTCATATTGGCTCCATCTCCAACCATAACTAAGTGAAGCGGGTCTCCATCTTGGTAGAGAATGCAGTAACATGCCGAGAAATCTTCTCATCCTCTGTGATAAAGGTAGAGATTGCAAATGCACTGATGAAGAGGTTAATGTCGTATGCAAACCCCCATGACCCGAGCCCATAGACTCGGCCCTTTTTCTTCCCTTCAGCATCCTCCCTCCATAGTTCATACTTGGAATGATCATGCTCTTTGATCATAATACATCCAGGTGGCTGAGATTAGCTCTCCTTCAGCTTCTTGAATCTCATCTGCAAGAAAAGTGGTTTCATGCAGTTAGTGCTAGCATGTAATAACATAAAACTAGTTTAGCTCATGAATTACTTGGGTCGCACGGGATTTATCATCAATCCAGAACTAATATGACTACCTCATGTGGGTGCGCTCATGTACATTGATAACTATGGATTATCATCCAATTTCAACAGTTTGTCTATATAACAAAATAATTAGAATGCATCTTTAAACTATAGAAAAATTTAAAGAAGGAATTAAATCCTACCAGTCTCCACTTGTATTCTGTATGTGTGAGCACCCCACCAGTGTGCTTGGAGGGCCCCATGCCTCCACAGTCCAACTGTCTGTTCTGCTTTACTTGATCCCTCTTCATTTGGTTGTTCGGGGAATCACATACCCCTAGAAACATGTAGAAAACATCCTCTCGGATCCACAAACGTCACTAACACGATTTTAAAATATCACCAAACATGTCTTAGAGGTGATCACTACCCCAGTGCTCAAAGTTTCACCATATGTGTGCCATGTGTTCATAGCAACATGAGAATTGTTTCTACAAAATTAGATTGATTTTGTACATTGATAAATAAATAAAAATAAATTAAGATATTTGTGATCCATACAAACTGTAAACTTCTGAAACCAAAGATCTCAAAAGGCCATTGGGATCTCCTTTCACGATAAGTACACTGAGTTGTACTTGCTCCATATGATATCTCAAATGACATGAATAGTCTAGGTTAGGGGGCGTAGAACCTTAAAATAAAAAAATTTTAGTTTTACATTCAAGTGAGAAAATAAAAGGAGTATTATCAACATCTTAAAAAAAACTTATGTGTTACCGACAGGCTCGATGCGGTTGTTATTTCCTGTTGACTTCTACCTGAAAGAGGCAACGTGGGCCTTTAATGCACTCAACCACACTGTAGTCAAGGTGGAGGTAGAGGTGGGGGTATGGATCGAGGAGGGGGTCAGTGTAATAGTGGAGGTGGGGCTGGGGGTCAAAGCAGCGATGAGTGTGTGGGTAAGGATAGGGGTGAAGGTGGGGGTGGGGGTGGGGGTGGGGACAAGACTGGATGGCGATCGAGGTAATAGTGGGTGTGAGGGGTGGAAGGGAGTGGGTGTCGAATTCGAGTGGCCTCTTCTGAGATGCTTCTTTGTCAGATAATGCTATACTCCACATCCACCTCCCCCCGAAAGGGGAGAGATATTGTTTCATACTTTAGTCAAAATTTGCAGCTAAGATAAAAATTATTGTAAATTAGTGCACATAACAACATACTATGTAATAAATTAAAAATAGAACATTGCACAATAAGCATAAAATACATAAATTTGTCTGAAATAGGTAGACAAAACTATATATTATAATGTACAACTACTAAAATCAAGAAGACAAAAGTACACAATAAACTGAAATACAAAATTCAACAAAAAGGATAATATAAAAACTTAGGAATCTAAAGCTTTGAGTATTTAAAGTAACTTACTCATCTTACTTGGATCATCTGAAGAGTGACTACAGGATGTCATGATCTCGTCTTCAAATGCGTCGTCGAAGTTTTACTCATCACTAAGATTAATTTCTTTAAATTCACCATTAACAAACTCTAGATTGAGCTTTTTAATCCATCACATTAAGTAGAAAATAGAAACCATTCATTTCAGTTGCTTAATGGGCATGTTCAATGTTATTTTCAATATTAATGATAGCTCTTAATTTACTCAAAATGAATCGAAATGACTAATGCACAGTCAATGTTATCTAGTATTCTATGTCGATATCAAAGATAGTAAACCGGACTTGCCAGTCGGGCTAGAATGAAAGTATCAAATTTGTTTATACGTTCTTTTCACTTTCACTTCTATGATATAAAATAATTGGCTTACTCTTGTTTCATTATTTGGAACAAGATCAAACCAAGCACAGTTGAATAAGAAAAAGTTTGATCCAATAGAGTTTGGATAAGATAATTTGATGACTGATACACCAAAAAAATGTGTAATTTTATGTATACATTTTATGCTTAAATATAGTGATATTAAACTTTAAAAAATTGTATTTTCATGTTTTGTTGCAGGTATATTGATTTTAGGAATTTAGAGAAAAAAAGAAAGTAATTTGGAGTCAAAATGCAGTTTTTCAGCATATTGGCGCTAGAGGCGCCGGAATCCAGAGAAGAGCGCGAAACTCCAATAAACAGGTGCCAGAGGCACTAAAGACGAATTAAGACAAATTATTATAGTTATTGAATATTTTTTAGAGGTCCAAGACAAATTCAAGAGCCTTTCCAAAACCCAGAACGGTGCAATCTTCAGCAAACTAACTCATGATGCACTAGATTGGTGTCAGATGCACCATTTGACAGAGAGCTGGCGCATGGTGCACTAGATTTAGCACCAGGTGCACCAGAGGTGACTTTTTGTGGATTAAGGTGGTTCATAAAAAAATTTGCATGAATTTTCAAAGGGACACTTGTTCTAAACACCCATTAGAGTAACTAAACGCATCTATACACTTTGGAATGTTCTTTTATGAAGGGATATGTCTCTTGTATCAATAGACATGTCTTTTGAATTTAAAAGAGTTAACTTTTTGACAAAATTTTTGAGGGAATTTTTTATTCTTTTTGGAGGGAGGCAGATTTTAATAAAAGAGAGGGAAGTATAGGGCTTGAGAGGAGAAGAAGAGAGGAGTTTTGGCCTAAAGGAGAGTTTGACAAAGAGAGAAAAAGTCATGGGCTTGAAGATTTTCTTCAAGGATTGTAAGAGAAGAGGGAAGTTGAGAGATTTCTATTTCATTAGACTTCTAAGAGAGAATTGAGAGTGCTTGTGAAGAGATAAAGGCTTGGAGAGAACTTCTAGGAGTTTTTTTGGGAAGGATTGTGAGATAAGTTGTGTCTTTTAGTTATTTTATTTTGTAAACTTATTTTTATATATGGAATCCATGTTTTATTGTATCCTTCTCATGAAGTTTGAGTAGTCTTCTTTATCCTTCTCCCTACTTTAAGATATGATTTTGTGAAGAATTGATTTTATTTTATATGGTTTTAAATGTAAATAATTTGTGATGATTTGAACTCTAATCTTCATTTACTTTTTGATTTAGCCAATTGAAATGATAAATTGTGTTGAGAAACATATGTTCGAAAAATTCTATTATTTCTACAACATAGGAAGAATGAAATTTGAATTCATGGGAGAGTATTTCATCCATGGAATTGGGTGTGAATAAATAGGGAAATATACTTTGTTGGATGCCGAATTGATGATTTTAAGATGACAGATTAAAATCCCAAATTTGGTCCAATTGATTGGAAACTGATGTGAGATTATTAGCTCTCAGGGGAGGGAGTAGTGAAAGCTCTAGAGTGGCAGCTAGTATTCTCCCAGTCTAACCACAGACTTAGGGACCAAACTCTGGTTTAGTCAATGTTCTTTAAGCACTCGGAGGAGGGTAAAGAATATGATTGCTCTTATTTGACACATAATGAAATCAATATAAAGGGGAATGATGCTTTCTTAAATTTGAATTTTTTGTCACAACATTTTAATTTTAATTTTTATAATTTTACTTTTGAAAGTTTAACTATTATTTTAGTTAACTTTGTCTTTCAACTGCATTTTAATTAGCATTCACTTGTTACTTAATATTCAAACTTTGCTCTTTACTTTTTGCATTTTTAAAGTAGTACTTTACATTATAATCTTAGGAACCTATTTACAGGCATTTCCAACTTTCCTGTGGGATCAATATCTAGGACTCCATTAGAGCCCTTTATTACTTGAACGATACATATACTTACGTTATTTTTAAAAGAGAAGTTTGGTAGTTTAAAGATTATTAGAAGATAAAACTATTTTAATTGAAGTTATTTTGTTAAGATTAATTTGCATATTCACTACTATATCAACCGTATGTATCTTGTAATATTAAAAAATATTTATAAAATTAACACACGAAATCCACCCTGTATCAAGTTTTTGGCGTGGGAAGTAACAGAAAGTAGTAATAAATTATTTTATAATTTATAGTATTCTTATTTTAAAAAACTAAAAAAAAGAAAGCATTTGTAGTTTATTTAGAATAGTTTCTTATTTAAGTGTGTTTGTTTTTTGTTAAATTACTTTTTGTATCCCTTCATGCGTAGTGTTGTCGGCATTTTTTTTAAATAAGATTTTAAAATTTAAATTTAATATAATATATATACTGTAATTTTAATTTTGGGAAAATGATATATTTTTTATTTTTGAAAAATGATAAGACCGAATAGACCTCATATATCTAATAGTTTAAATAGTGAGCACGATACCATAAATGATATATCATTTCAATGGATGAACTTATCACTTATTAGTAGACTTAACTATTTAAACTTGAAAGTTTATGGCTCTATTTTGTTCTGTGAATTTTATAGTCGATAAGTTCCCCTATCTAATACACAGATTAGACAAGGTTTTAATTAATCTAGGTTCTCAACTCCTTATAGAGGCAAGCCCCTATAGTTAATTACATCTCAAACTCTCAATAATGATCAGAGGTTTCATCTTCAAGAATTCAACGTTCAAGTTTCCACGATTGTTCATAAGAAAAGTCAAATGAGATAGGTTCAAATAGGAACAACTATTTTTGGAATCCAAAAGAGTGAAGAGTAGGAGATGTCGAAGATACCTAAGAAGAATCAGTGACATCTCAAACTAACCTATGATTTGGCTTTACATCTTTGAAAGGAAATTGTGTGATCTTTCGGTCCTGTAAGTTATTTAGATATTCGGTACTTATATCTACATTTCATACGTAAATTGCCTGAGAAAATAGGAGGAATTATGTCATACCGAATGACGACCTTGAAATCCTAAAAAAGTTTAGGACTTATATCGTACGATATAAAATCGTAGAAAGTGTTAAGAGATAGTGTATGAAGATTTACGTCGTGCCAGATGAACGACCTCGATGTCCTATAGGTATGTTAGTTAAATCTATCGAGGTTCAGTTGAAGCTCTTCCTGCCGCTTCCTGTCGTCGTCTTGACCGTTGCTTGGAGATGAATCTTCACTTGCCCATGTCGTTGTCTCGTTCTGAGAAAAGGGATAAAGAAAAGAGAAAACCATGCCTCGAACGACCTATCCTAGGGTATTATACAAACATGCCAGAAAAGCAATATTTAAAAGTATGAATACAGATTAATGTCTATAGTATGATGTAGTACAGGAAAGGAACAACTGTGTAGTAAAGTACTGTATCAGGAAAAGACTGAAGGAAAATTATGAAGGTAAAGCAATATAAAGAAAAGAAAGACTGTGCAATAAAAAAATGCAGTAAAGGAACAAAACTGAAACAACTAAATGTACCTAATTAATTCTGGCGATGTTCCAAAGACTGTAAAAGAAAACTCATAAGCAGAAACACTCAAATCACGAGAAGCACCAGCTCTATGTTCCTCCTCAACTAAAAAAAATCACCACCACGAAAGTCTCCCCCACGGGATATTTATAGCCGACAAGAGAGCAAGGGGCTCACCGACGGTGAGAAAAAAGGGAGGTGACGAGAAACACCTCAAAGGGCAAAGAAAATGCCCAAACTCAAGAACAGGAAGGTTACCAGACTCGTTTAGGCTGGAAAATCCATTATAGACGGGCTACCAGCGAAGCCATCAGCGACAAGGGCACAAAAAGGGGGGAGATGACCAGAAGACCGGTAAGAAACCCTCAAGATTCGGTCAAGAGAGGAGAGGGGAAAGGAGTTTCAGCTAGGGCAAGAAACGCAAGCGTGAAAAGAGGCGTGAGGTTTTTTTTAGGGATTTTAAAACTTTTTATAAAAAGGATTTTATTAAATTTTTTAAAAAAGAAAATATCAAATTTTGTGCAAGCGCGGCGCCCCATCAAAATGTGTGTCCTCCCGAGCTAAAATTGACGTTCTAAACACAATGATGGGGTCTGTTTTGTCATCCGGAGTCATCTAGAAAAATTCATTGACGATCGCGCCAAATTAGCTTCAATTCCCATGCGGCATGATAAATGAAACTATTTTGGCCCAATCAAAGCCGTTACAACCAATAAAAAAATGTTGACCGGTCCTCGCATAAGTGACAACCAAAGTCAAGCATATCACTAGCGGTGACAAGTCAAACGTCATACACATCATGATGTCCACATATGTCTTTCAAATTTTTATAGGAGTTCAATTTGAGCTTTGATATGTCGGCTTTTCAATTGACTCAATTGAATGTTGAGGATTTGAAATCGTCCATATGAAACTTCAAAGACCAAAGAAATGACTCGAATTTTGAAGTATTGTGTGTCCTAGTCTAGTCCTTTAAGAGAGTCAAATAGGAAATCCTAAGGCTAGATCCTAGGGTATTTACAGAAAGGAAAAGGAAGACCTTCAAATTGAGGTCAATAAGTGTAAGATCTGAAAATTTAGTACCATACAATTCTGAGTTAGAAAGAACAATTAGAAAAATTTGAAAACAACACAAGGAAATAGATCATATTAACAAAATGGCTTGCAATTTGAATAATGTTGAAAATAAAAATGAACATCATTAGAGAACTTTAAGATATTATGCTAATCCTACAAAAGATGAGATTCATTTAAGTATACAAAATCTTGTTGTAGCTACCAATTCATTTGAGCTTAAATTTGTTATTATCTAAATGGTTTAAAATAATCAATTTTGGGGAACACCAACTAAAGATCCTAATTTACACCTTGTTACTTTTCTAGAATTGTGTGTTAAATTTAAATATGATGGAGTGTCGAATGTTGTCGTCAAACTTAGACTTTTTTCTTTTTGATTAAAGGAAAAAACTAAGATGTGGTTAAACTTGTTAGCACCTGAATCAATCAGAACTTGGGGAGATTTCTCACTAAAATTTTTATCTAAATATTTCCCACCTTAAAAAACTGCTAAATTTAGAAATGATATTACAGCTTTTGTGAGTTTGAAGGGGAATCAATTTATGAAGCGTGGGAAAGATTTAAAAATCTCCTTAGAAAGTGTCCACACCATGTGTTGCCAAATTGGTTAATAATTCAAACTTTTTATAATTGATTGGTTGGATATCTTAGATTGATAATTGACGCTACTGCTGGTGGATCATTAATATCAAAACCATTCGATGAAGCATATTCATTAATTTAAGAGATAACTACTAATAATTTTTAATGGCCCTCTGAAAGGGTAAATCTAAAAAGAGTAGCTAGTATTCATGATTTTGATGCAATATCTATGTTAGTTGCACAAATAGCTGCTATATCGAAGAAAATGGATCAATATGGAATGAATTATACTCAGACATCACCTGCGCTTGAGAAAAATTCATTGGGACAAACGATAGAATCACAATCTTTTTATGAAACCTTAATTGTAATAAATAATCATTCTAATAATTTTTATGCCAATTATTATAATCCTGGTTGGAAGAATCATTCAAATTTTAGTTGGAGTAATAATAATTCTAATACTGTAAATCTGCAATGGGGAAACCCATGGGGAAACTCTAACAATAAAGAAAATCCAACTTATAAACCTTATTACCCTCAAGGATTTAATAATTTGCAGAGTAAGGAGAAAGAGTTGTCAATGGAAGAATTAATATTGTAATTAGGGAAGTCAAAGAGCTATAATTAGAAACATGAAAAATCAATTGGGATGTATTGCTACCGCACTTAGCAATAGACTTTGAGGAACATTGCCTAGTAATGTTGAAGTAAATCCTAAAGATTAGAACAAAGAGCAAATGAAGGCTATTCAACTTAGAAGTGGAAAATAATTAGAAAATAGAGTTAAAAAAGATGTGGAAGTTGAAGTTGAAAAGGATGAGGTGGAAAATTAAAAATCTGGTGAAGATTTTTATTTTGAGTCAGAATGTCCTAATAAACCAATGAAAATTACTGTAGAAAGACCACCACCTCCATTTCCTTAAAGATTGAAGAAGAAAAATATAGATAACCAAATTTCAAATTATTTAGAAATATTGAGGAAATTAACGATAAACATTCTATTTATTGAAGCTTTAGAATAAATGCCAAGCTATGTGAAGTTCATGAAGGATATACTTAATAAGAAAATGAATTTTGTAGATAACGAGACTGTTGCACTTGGTGAAGAGTGTAGCGCTATAATTCAGAAAAATCTTCTTGAAAAACTCAAAGATCCTGAAAGTCTTACAATTCGTTGAGCTATTTGTGAAAGATTTTTTGGAAAAGCTTTATGTGATCTTGGAGTCAGTATTAATCTTATGTCGTTATCAATTTTCAAAAAGTTGGGCATATGAGATATTTCACCTACGATTATAACTCTTCAGTTAGTTGATCATTCGATCACCTATCCTAAATGAGTTATAATGAGTTATAGAAGATATTTTAGAAGATATTTTGGTAAAAGTTGATAAATTTATCTTTCCTGTAGACTTTATTGTATTAGATATGGAGTAAGATAAATAAATTTTAATCATTTTAGGAAGACCATTCCTTGCCACTGGAAGAGCTTTGATAGATGAGTAGAAAGGAGAACTAACTATGAGAAAACTAACCATGAAAGTTAGTGATCAAGAGGTTACATTTAATATTGCAAAATCAATGAGATACCCTACAAAAGAGCAAGAGATTGAATGCTTCAGAATGGATATTAATGAATACATAAACCATGAATATTTCAAAAAAAACATTTGAAAGAGATTTTGAAAAGGAAATTATGGAATATCAAGATGAGGATAAAATTTTAGAAGAATCTACGGAAGTGAGTAAAGAAGATTTGAATTATATTCAGGAGAAAATTTGAAATGTTAGATCCTACAGAAAGTAATATGAATTTGATTTCATCTATTGAGAAACCTCATAAACTAGAACTAAAAACACGTCCTACACATTTGAAGTATGCATTCTTAGGAGATTTATTTACATTACCAATTACAGTAATCTCAGAATTAACTGATGAGCAAGAACAACAGTTTTTGCAAACTTTAAGAAGATATAAAAAAGCCTTTGGATGGATATTAGGTGATATTAAAGGAATCAGTCCTTCAATTTATATGCATAGAATTTTATTGGAAGATCAACATGAACCAAGAGCTAATCTAAAAGGAGATTAAATCCTATGATGAAAGAAGTTGTTAAGAAAGAAATTTTAAAATGGTTAGATGCTAGAATAATATATCCTATTTCAGACAGTGTTTGCGTAAGTCCAATTCGCTGTATTTCAAAGAAAGGAGGTGTGACTGTAGTGACAAATGAGAATAATGATTAATACCAAGAAGACAAGTCACTGGATGGTGAATCTGCATAGACTAAAGAAAATTAAATTCTGTCATTAGGAAGGATCATTTTCCTTTACCCTTTTTGAACCAGATGTTGGATAGGCTGGCTGGCCACCAATATTTTTATTTTCTAGATGGATATACTGATTATCATCAATTATCTATACCTCCTGAGGATCAGGAGAAAATAACATTTACTAGTACTTATGTAACTTTTGTTTTTCAGTGAATGCCCTTTGGATTATGTAATGCGCCTGCAACATTTCAAAGATGTATAATGTCAATTTTCAGTGATTTAATTGTAAATGCGATTGAAGTCTTTATGGATGATTTTTTTGTGTTTGTAAATTTATTTTAAATACGTCTAAATCATTTAGAGAAAATTCTTGAACAATGTGAAAAGACTAATGTCATATTGAATTCGGAAAAATATCAATTTATGGTTGCAGGAGGAAATGTGCTTGGGCATAAAATTTTAGAAAATGACATGGAAAATGACATGGTGACATGGAAGTAGATCCTGCAAAAATTCAGGTTATATCAAACTTACCTCCGCCTACTAATGTAAAAGGAGTTAAGAGCTTTTTAAGTCATGTTAGGTTTTACAGGCGATATATTAAAGATTTTTCAGAAATGACTAAACCCTTATGCCAACTTTTAGAAAAAGATATAAAATTTGATTTCAACTAAGATTGCCTTAGAGCCTTTGAAACTTTAAAAGAAAAATTGATCACTGCTCTTATAATTGTTTCACCTGACAGGGAGAAACCTTTTGAATTAATGTGTGATGCTAGTAATTATGCAATTGAAGATGTATTAGGGCAGACGTGTGATAAGATTTTTAAAGTTATATATCATGCTAGTAAGACTCTTAATGATGCTTATATTAACTACACTACCAAGAAAGAGAGTTATTAGTCATTGTATATGCTTTTGATAAGTTTAGGTCATATCTGATTGGAGTTAAATGTGTTGGTCATACTGACCATTTAGCTATTAAAAATTTGATACAAAATAAGGATGGGAAACCAAGACTAATTAGATGAGTTCTTCTGATGCAAGAGTTTGATTTTGTAATAGTCGATAGGAAAGGGATTGATAATCAAATTGCTGATCATTTATCTAGGCTAGAACAAGAGGAAATACTTGACATGGAAAAAGAAACTAATGAAAATTTTCTTGATGAACAACTTTATACTGTAAAAGGATAGGAAATATCTTGGTATGATGATACTGTAAATTATATTACTAGTGGCATTTTACCATATGAATTAGCAAAATAATAGGAAAAGAAATTCATTCATGATGCAAAATCTTATATTTGGGATGACCTCTATTTAAATAAATAATGCAACGATTTAGTAATGAGACGAAGTGTGCCTTACAAAGAAATTCATGAAATTATTCAGAAATGTCATGATTCAGAATTTGGAAGACATTTTGGGAATGATAGAACTGTTCTTAAAATTTTACAATCTGGATTTTATTGGCCAACTCTATTTAGAGATGATAATATATATAAAAACATGTGATTGATGTCGGAGAGTAGGTAATATTTCAAAAAGAGATCAAATGCCTCTAAATTTTAATTTGGAAATTGAAATTTTTGATGTATGGGGATTAGATTTTATGAGACAATTTATACCTTCACACAGAAATATATATATATATATATATATATATTGCAGCGGATTATGTTTCAAAATGGATTTAAACAATCACTTTACCTTGATGTGATGCTCGGAGTGTTTCAAAATTTTTAATTAAAAATATTATTACAAGATATGGAATGCCTAGAGTAATCATTACCGATGGAGGATCTCATTTTAGAAATGTTACAATTGCAAGATTGATAAAAAAATATAAGATAATACGTAAAATTGCATCTGCTTATCATCCCCAGATAAGTGGTTTAACAAAAGTATCTAATCATGAAATAAAGACAATCTTAGAAAAAAAGTGTCAATCCTAATAAAATGGATTGATCTATTAGTTTAGATACTGCATTATGGGCATACAAGACAACTTATAAGACACCTATAAGTATGTCCCATTATAGATTAATTTTTGGGAAGACTTGTCACTTGCCAGTAGAATTGGAGAAAAAAGCTTATTGGAATATTAAGGAATTCAATTTCAATTTGAAAGACGCTGATGAGAAAATATTATTTCAATTGAATGAGCATGAAGAAACTATGAATGAATCTTACGATAATGCTAGGATTTATAAGGAAAGAATGAAAGAATGACATGATTGGAAGATAAAAAAAAGGAATTTGAACCTAGATAGAAGGTTTTATTATACAATACAAGATTGAAATTATTTCCTGAAAAATTAAAGTCTATGTGGAAAGGGCCATTCAAAGTTCTAAAAGTCTATCCTATGGAGCTGTTAATATTAATAATCCTAAGACTAGAAGGATATTTAAAGTAAATGGGCACAAATTGAAACCATATTTTGATGGTCATATACCACTTTTTAAAGAAACTATGTTGTTGGGTCACCCAAAATAAAGACTGGGAATGTCGGGCTGACGACATTAAACCAAACGCTTTGTGGGAGGTAACCCATACTTTTTATTGTTTATTTTGCTTTTTGAGTTTTTGTTTGGAACTTAATTTTATGGTAGAATTAAGAATTTTTTATCAAAATAAAATATGCAAATTTTTTTGAGAACTGGCGCGTGATGCACCAGATTGGTGCATGATGCACCGAATTCCAGAGAGTTGGCTCATGATGCGCCAGAATCGATGCATGATGCACCGCGATGACAAAAGTAACTTAAAACATTTCAAACGGTGATTTTTGGTGGTTTTTGGTGGGTTATTCTCTTTAAAACTCCCAATAACTGATTCCAAAGTCCATTTTACGGAGGAAAACGAGAGAGGAGTGATTAGATTTCAACTCTAATGGCATCCCACTCTAATTTATGATAGATTTGGAATTTTCAATCGGAGGAAGTTTGCCAGTTTTGATGCACAGAAGTTGCATGATCATGTTCTAGTGAAAAAGAGGCTAATCAAAGAAAGGGGGTTTGTGAATCGAGGAATACACCGAATACTTGAGTTGAGGAGATTATTGTGCAAAGATGTTGGAAAGTGCTTTGTTACACTACTGCCGCTGTAGTCATCTCTATGGTGAAAGAGTTTTACGCAAATCTATATGGAATCAACCAAGAAATTATCTATGTGTGAGGCAGGTTTGTGCAATTCACTCCTTCAATAATAAACAAGATGTTATGATTGAAAATGTGTATATCTGCCATTACGCAAATTGTATCCCTACGAGGGATAATATGAATGAACTTTATCGGTACCTTTTGGATAAAGATGCGAATTAGGAGGCTAGAGATGATGAAAATGTAAGTTGTTCATCATCATTGTTAAATCCCATTTCTAACGCATGACACTTCTTTATTGCATCAAAAATACTACCTACTATGAAAATTAGTAAGGTAACTAAGGAGCGTGCTATTTTAAACTATTGTATTAAAACCGGAAAACCTATTGATATTGGAGCAAACATTGTGAAATCAATTTTGGGTTTGATTGTCAATGGGTCTGCAACTGGACTTGGACATCCCTATTTCTTTATCTCTATATTTTCCTACTATTCACTATTAAAACCGGAATCGCAAGTACCTTACGAGAGTTGGGGAAAAAGTGCTTCTTCCTTGGAAGCCAAAGGATCAAGAAGTCTATTACAACTGTATTGAAATGAGAGATGAAAATAATATGAATGTACTAATGGATCAATCATCCTAGAATTCATCACCTATTCAGCCTTACTTCAGTTCTAATGTAATTTTGAAAAGGAACAAAAAGATAGAAAAAGAGGTGCAAAATTTTACGCGTGCAATTGGAAATATTTCTAAAATGCTGGATCACTTGGATTGGAGACTTAAAGAACATTTTGAGCATACTGGTTGTATTGAAAATGGCTTGGTATGTATGTTCAAGAAACATGCTTGGATTTGGGAGGATTCGATGGATGAGTTTCCTTATCAACCCTTCTACAACTTTTATGTGCACTTCCATTCTATAGGAGATATTAATCCCGACTGTTTATATGCAACAGTATAAAAATGTATTTGATTATATTTTTCACTTATCTTTTATTACTTTACAACAGTACCAAAAACTTGATCCTGACAAAAATAAGAATTTAACTTTTTTAACTTAACATAAATTGGGATACTACGCAAGTATACGTATCGTTATCAAGTAATATAGGACTTTTTGATTAAGCCTTGAATATAAAACCCACATAGATTGTTCACAGTATGTGATAATTAAAGTAACAAGCTTTCTACTTTAAGAAGACCAATACTTAAACTATAGTTTTTATCACAGGAATAAAATTTAAACTCTTTTTACTATTTTTAATGTTTGAAAATGAAATAAAACTTATTAAAGATAACTTTACTTTATGTAAAAGAAAAGTACTGAATACAAAATACTTTCTCCTTATCATGAATCAGTGATAAGTATAGAAATTCTATTGTGGAAGTATTCAAATTGTGTTGTGCCAAATAGAAGCAATACTATTCTTTACCCTTACCTTTACCCTTACTAGAGATGTTTACCCTTATAAGAGATGCTATAAAGAACATTGATTAATTTAAAGTTTGAATAATTCTGAAGACCGGTTAGGTAGGAAAGATACTAGCTCTCACTCTAGAGTTCCCTTAGTTCCCTCCTCCTGTGGGCTAACATCACATATCAAAACCTAAAATAATAAACCAAGTTGGGGGCTTTAGCCTGTCACTCTAAAATCCTCTAACTATATACCCTTCAAAGATTATTTCCCTATTTATTTGCACTCAATCATATGAACTACATTCTCATTCATACAATCTCATCTGATTCTTTCCAATTTTTGACTGAGACAATACCATCCAAGTTCTTACATGTTCTCACAACAAATTTTAACATCTACATGGGCCAGATCAAGAAGTAAATGAAGTGCATGGAATTAAATCATCATAACTTCTTCCAACATTAAAGATTAATACTCTCCATAACTTCCATCCAACACTTTAATGACTTATCATTTTAAAAAGAAAGATAAAGAAAACTACTCCGAATTCATGGAAAAGACAAAACCACACTTTAGTTTAAAAGTAGAAATCATTGTGAAACCAACACAAAGTCTTCATTAAAACCAAAAGTAGTTTAAAACGAAGATAAAAACTTATCTCAAATCCTCCAACAAACGCTTGAAGTTTATTTGAATCTCTTCTCTCTTACAACACTCTTAACTATCAAAATAAAACTAAAAACAAAAGGAAAAATAAACTTGTGGTGCCTGAAATTTTCTCCAAAAGTTTCTCATTGAACTTCTTCAAGAACTTTTCAGAACTCTTTAGAACCCTTCTAAAAGTCTCAAACTCCTTCTTTTAAAATTTTCTACGAGGTGCCTTGGTATCTCTTTTAACCATCCATTTTAGCCAATAGATGTCTCAGATGTCCCTTCAAAATTTTTTAAAATGAATTAACCGGTCAAGTAACTGTCACTGGCGCGTAAGCGCGGGGCCTTTGGCGGTTAGGCGAGGCCTTCTCTGTTTCACTAGCGCTTAAGTGCTGGTTCTGGCGCTTAGGTGCCAAAATACTTTTGCACCTTTTTTGCTTTTTTGCTCCAAATTTGATCCTTTTTCACTCTTTTTAGCATATTTCACTTTTCTATTTATACCTAAAAAAACACACAAATACCTTCCATTAAAGTGCAATATCTCAAAAATAGGTATACAAATGTGTCTAAAAACACTTTATATTTTAGGTGTATCAATATATTTTAGGTGTATATATATTTTAGGTGTATCAAAATCTCTCAAACTTAAAATGTTACTTTTCCTCAAGTGACGCTTCAATCTTTAAAAACTAAAAAAGTATGATTATGTATATGAGTTTGTTTAGGAGTTTCTAAAATTTTATTCTAGAAAAATAGTAGTCTAATTTAGAAAAAATTCTAGTGAATTAAACCAACTTAAAGTTTAGAAACCCTTAAAGTGAAAAAGTATGAAAAATATGAGTTCCTATCTAATTTAGAAATACTTGTAGATTTTCCAAATATAGAACTTAGGCATTTTACTTCCTTCACTTAAAAAATTTTATTAAGTATTATTTTACTTATTATAATATATCCTTAAACTTAAGAGTTTCTCAAGTCTTATACTTTAAAAAGATAGGATGCAGAATAAATTTTTGATTAGACACTAATCCTCAAGCTTCTCCTCCCTTTTCCAACTTTTCTTTTCTTTTCTTTTCTTTTCTTTTTCTTTTTCTTTTTCTTTCTTCCTTCTCTCTTTATATTTTATTTTATTTTATTTTTATTTGGCAAGGATTATTATATCTAGATTGGTCTTTAATGGCTTTGAATTCTACTCTTCATTTCCTAAAGCAAAGAGTTGTTATTTTTTTTACTTAAAAACATAATAATAGCTTATGAAAAATATTTTTAATAAAAGAAATATAAGTTTCAAAAATAAAAGTCTAATCCTTCCACATTTTTTAAAAATACAATATCTCATAAAGATAGTTACACAATATTTATCATTTCTACATTTAAGAACTTTTAACTTTAAATTTTTCTACGTCACTTATAAAATTTTAACTAAATTTTCTTAGTCATCTCTATAAAGCAAAATTTTACTTCCCTAATATAACTTCATATACATGATCATTTTTCTTTTCAAATCAAATTCACTTGTAGCTCATTTGAGAACAAATATAATTCAAGTTTTGAAAATAGTTTTCATTCGCCCCAAGCTTAAATTGTTAGCAGGATTAAACAGTTTAGCAGCAGATATATATAAATAGGAATAAAAATTGAAATAACATGCTTACAAGAATTTTTTTACCCTAATTATACATGTACAAAACTAAAACCAGGAGTAAAATTAATTTTTGATCAAATTTCTTACTTTTTAACATATAGAGATTCATTAGACTTCTAAGTAGTGGGTACAGACATAAAAGAAAGAAAATACACTAACTTCGACTTCACAATCTCAACATAAAAAACAAACAAACACAGTAACAAGATAAAAGAAAATACAGGGTAGCAAATTTCTAAAATTAAAGTTTAAAATTAAAGCTAGGAAGATTTTAAACTTTCATAAGACAAAAATAAGTTCATTCCTAACTAACTTAAACACATTACACAACACACAACAATAATTACTACCCTGTACTAACAAAACACAAACATTAAAAGAACAATTAAAAAAAAAGTCCAACACATCACATAGTACAACAACTACACAAACTCAAATGTATCATGCTCACACCACAAAGTACATCACATATTACAAACATAAAACAGCCTTAGTCCTTTTCCTCAGCATCGTCATTAGTGTCACCACTATCCTAAAAAGTTGTAGGCTCATAATCAGGATATTTTGGATATGAAGGGAATTCCACTCCTTGGTTACCCCTAATAAGGCTCTCCAAAGATGAGTGAAATTTCTCCTCATAATCACTATGTCTTCTGACATATCCATCAATATGATCTACAAAATGCTCTAGATTTTGGACCTTATCTGTGGTAAAATTAATATTATCCATCATCCTCTGCAATAATTGATCTTGCTGAGTTTCAGTAGGCTCACCTATAGAAGTAGATGCTCTCGAGGTAGATGGTCTCGATGTAGAAGCAGCGGAGGTAGATGCAGCAGACGTCGACATTCCATAACTTCTCAAAAGTCCTCCTCTCTGTCCTCCTCAAAAGTCCTCCTCTCTAACCAAAAATAGAGTGTTCAGAATATGATTTCATATTCACACTTGTAATAGATTTTAGAGGTAGCAGCAATTCTTTCCAGCTATCTTATGTTACACTAGCTTGCTCACACAAAGAAAAGATCAAGGAAGCAAATCTCAGAACTGCAGTAGTAGCAGCAGTGATAGAACTGTTGATAGTCTAATAAATCAAACCTCCAATGTTGATAGACTTGCACTGCTGAATACAATATTTTAACATAGCTCAATGTTGTTCTTTCCCTCGTAACTTCACTAAGATGATTCGTCGGTAACAGATGATCTGAAATAAAGTAGTTCCACACGTTTGATGGTGCACTTAACTTTGAAGTGAAAAATTTGACTCTTCTCTCATTTAAAATTTTTCAAAGTCCCCTTCCAACAGTCAAAACTGATATAAATTGTCCCATTTTGTCTCAGTAGGACTATAGTTCAAATAAAAACATAAAGTATCAGGAGACAAATGGTAGAACATGTTGATTACCTCTGGTGAAAAAGGCACCAATTTGCCTCTGACCATGACTCAATCCTCTTCCACCGCAGGGAGGTTTGCATAGAACTCCAACACTACAAAAAACACAGCCATAGCAGAAAAATAATAGAATCGTTCCTATTGTCGATGAACGATCAAATCCTCCACGGATCCACCTATATTTTTAAAACACCTCTTATGAATCAAATTTCGTGACTGTAGAGCGTCACTATATCTGTCATGAGCTTTTAAACTTACAAACTTGCTTGAACCAAAGTGGGTCTTTCCCTTCCTCTTCTACATTCTTCAGGCCATTCTACAAATTTCACAAAATTCCATAATAATATCTAAGATCAAGTCTAATCTACTAAACTTAACTCCTATAAGCTAACTCCTATAAGCTTAAATAAACTTAACTCCTATAAGCTTAAATCACACTTTCTATGTAATTTCTATAGATTTTCTCAAGTTTTTCACCATGAATAGTAAATTTCGGGTATCTCCACAATGTGCTCAAAATACATGGTGAAAATGCTAAATTTCTACATAGAAGTGAAGATCTTACCTCAAGAAATCCAAATCTAGCCAATTTGGCTCGAATCCACCAAGAAATCTCCAATAAAAGGTTTGCCCTAAACAAAAAACCGCAAAGGCAGGAGGGAAAATAGCATTTTTCAGGGTTAACTTTTACTTTTAACCATTCGTGAACCGATGCTTAAGTGCAGATATGTGGCACTTAGGCACCTGCCTCTCGGGTTGCCTCGCACTTAAGGGTGGGGTTGTGGCTCTTAGGCGCTAGTGCAAAAATTTTTCATATTTTTGAACTTACGTAAAATGTACTATTAGCCAAAGTAAACCACCCCTAAATGGTCTTATAACACTTAAATGACTATTTTCCTCTCCTTTAACTCTCCTCTCTCTCAAAATTCTCCAATATAACTAATTCAATTCGAGGCTAAAATAACACAAAATTTTTGCAAGCAAACACTTATGTTCATTCACAAAATATTACAATCAACCTTCAACACATAATTCTCATTCCAAAGAGTTTTGGATGAGAAAATTTTCCAAAATAACAACACTAAACAAACTTACACAATAAAACACATAATCACATAAACACTAAAAACAAGACTTAACACTAATACATAAAATAAATCTTAACAAGCAAATCTTAGTGCAGAACTTAATTCCTTTCTTCATTTGTTGGAACAAATTCCTGTCTCTCATTAGTCTCTCCTTGGGCATTTGGAATATAGAGTTGATAAAATGGACGATGGTGACTACAATCTTCTTCAATCCATTTCTGCTTATGATACATCGCCTTATCTATTTCCTCTATATAACTAGTATGACTAAATTGCATTTTTAATTGCCATCCTATATGTTCTAGATGTGTATTAACTTCAATTACCTTTTCCTCAATTAAAGCCATGTTAGCCTCAATTTTGCTGATCTTTTTCGCTATTCTTTCGATATTAATGGCTAAGAAACTGTTATACATCTTGTGCACTCTGACTAATGAATTTCTTCCTCATTGCCTCTTCTTTCTTCTTCAAATCCATCTCCCATGAAGTCATTTCACCAAATCTCTCTTTCTCTTATACTTTAGGGCTAAAAATGATTCTGGGGTGATATTCTATCACAATACCCTTCTATTTATAGGCCTAAATCCTTCTAATAACTTCTAGGCACGTCTTATAACTGCCATGACACATTTAAGTTAACCAATTGGCTGTTAAAACTTCTAGAAATTGCATTTTTTCACATGGTTTTTAACACCTGCGCTTAAGCGCCGAATATTGGCGCTTAAGTGTCATTAGTTGATTCAGCACTAGGAAAATTAACATCCACATACTCATTCTGACATGTCCAAGTCACATAATAAAGTCTTAAAATAATTAGTAACATAAATAGTCTCAAAAATACTACCCAAAATTTTCTTAATCACACCCAAAAAACAGTCAAACCATAAGCACACTGATAACTATGGGTTGCCTCCCATAGAGCGCTTGGTTTTACGTCTTCAGCCTGACGTAACCAGTGCTTATTTTGGTTGACCCAACATCATTCAGTCATTAAATTTAAGTTGATCCTCTATAAAATAGGGTTTCAATCAATCAACATTCACTTTAATATTTTCTCAGTTATAAGATCTTTGATATCCACAGCTTTATAAGGATAAACTCTCATCACAACAAATGGGCCCATCCACCTAGACTTAAGTTTGTCTGATAATAATATTAACCTTGCATTATATAGTAAAACTTGTTGCCCTGGCTGAAAATTTTTAGTAAGAATCCTTTGATCATGCCACATCTTTATCTTTTCTTTATAAATCTTAGCATTTTTGTAAGACTCATTCCTTATTACTTCAAGCTCATTTAATTACAATAACCTTTTTTTACTAGCATCCTTTAAATTGTAATTGAATTCTTTAATCGCCTAATATGCTTTATGCTCAAGTTCAACTGGTAAATGATAAGATTTCCCAAATATTAGCCTATATGGGGACATTCCTATAGGAGTTCTTTATGCAGTCCTATAAGCCCACAAAGCATAGTCAAGTTAGATTGACCAATCCATTTTTGTTGGATTTACAGATTTTTCCATAGTTCTTTTAATTTCATGATTGGATAATTCAGCCAAATCACTTGTCTAAGGATGATAAGCAGTAGCAATCCTATAATTTATATGATATTTCTTTACAATTTCTCCATTAATGGAATTTCTGAAATGACTTCCCTCATCAGTTATGATAACTCTCAACATCCCAAATCTATAAAATATGTTCTTTTTCAAAAACTTTGCAACACATAAAGCATCACATTGAGGTAAAGCAATAGCTTGTATCCAATTGGATACATAGTCCACCGCTAACAGTATGTATAAATTTTTGAAAGATGGTATAAATGATCCCATGAAATCTAATCCCCAAACATCAAATATTTCAACTTCCAACATATAATTGAGGGGCATCTCATTTCTTCTAGAAATATTTCCTACACATTGACATCTATCACAAGTTTTGATATAAGCATTAACATCTTTAAAGATAGTAGACCAATAAAATTTAGATTGTAAAATTTTGTATGTTTTTTTGTCAACACCAAAATGTCCCCTAAAATCATAATTATAACATCATATGTCTCTTTTAAAGGCACACATCTTCAAATAATCAGATCCTTCCCTTGTTATATAAAAATCTGTCATCACAAAAAATAAGTCTTAGCTTGAGATATAAATTTCCTCTTCTATTGGTATGTCATTCCGTAGGGTATAGTTTCACTAACAAGAAAGTTCACAATGTCGGCATACCACGTAAAACACCACTCATTAATGTTGAATTTTTTATCAGGAAAATGTTCATTAATTTCATTTTCAAAACATAGTGGTTTTTCTAACTCAAGCCTGGACAAATGATCAACAATTTGATTTTCAGCTCCCTTCCTATCTATTATTTTAAAGTCAAATTCTTGCAAAAGAAGAACCTATCTTTTAAGTCTAGGTTTAACATCCTTTTTTTTCATTAAGTACGTAATAGAAGAATGATCTGTATGCACTATACATTTAATTTCAATTGAATATGATCTAACTTTATCAAAGGCATATACTATTGCTAATAATTTTTTTTCAGTTGTTGTATTATTAATTTGGGCTTTATTTAGAGTTTTACTAGCATAGCAAAACTACTTTGAAAATTTTATCATATATTTGTCCTAAAACAACTCCAACAGCATAATCACTAGCATCACACATCAATTCAAAAGGTTTTCCCCAATCTGGTGAAACTATAATTGATGCAGTGACTAATTTTTCTTTTAATAACTCAAAAGCTTTTAAGCATTCTTTATAAAATTTAAAAATTGCATCTTTCTCTAGGAAATGGCATAAAGATTTAGCAATTTTTGAAAAGTTTTCAATATATCTCCTGTAGAATCTAGCATGTTCTAAAAAACTCCTAATTTCCCTTACATTGGTTGGATAAGGTAAATTAGCGATCACTTGAATTTTAGCGGGATCTACTTCCATACTAATTTCTAATATTTGATGTCGTAATATAATCCCTCCTCCTACCATAAACTGACATTTTTCCCAATTAAGGACTAAATTTGTTTCTTCGCAGCGTTTGAGAACTTTAGATAAATGTTTTAGACATAAGTCAAATGAAGTTCCAAACACTGAAAATCATCCATTAAGACTTCAATCCCTTTTTCAAATAAATCACAAAATATTTTCATCATACATTCATCATACATCTTTGAATTTGAAATGTAGCAGGGGCATTACATAAACCAAAGGGCATCCTTCTAAAAGAAAATGTACCATAAGGACTGGTAAAGATTGTTTTTTCTTGATCCCCAGGAGTTATTTGTATTTGGTGATAACCAGTATATTCATCCATAAAATAAAAATATTTATGCCCAACTAGTCTATCCAGCATTTAATCTATAAAGGGTAGTGGAAATGATTTTTTTTTGTGGCGAGATTTAATTTTCTATAATCTGTGCATATTCACCACCTTATGACTTGTTTAGTAGGTATTAATTCATTATGTTCATTTACAGTCATAATTTTTCCTCCTTTCTTAGGAACACAATGAATTGGACTAACCCATGCACTATTTGAAATAGGGTAGATAATTCTAGCATCTAGCCACTTTAAAATTTCTTTCTTAAAAACTTCTTTCATAATAGGATTCAATCTCCTTTCAGGATCAGCCCTGGGTTTGCAGTTCTCTTCCATATGAATTATATGCATACAATTTGAATGACTAATTCCTTTAATATCAACTATTGTGCATCCAAAAGCTTTCTTAAAATTTTTCAAAATTTTCATCAATCTTTCTTCTTCTTCCATCTTTAAATTTGAGGAAATTATAACTGGTAAAGTAGAAGAATCTCCTAAAAAGGCATATTTCAAATGTTCGGTAAGTATCTTCAGCTCAAGTTTAGGAGGTTTTTCTTTTGATGGACAAAATGATTTATCTTTTTCTATGGTGTCCAAAATTTTGAAACTTTCTCGAACATAGTTTAAATCTTCCTTATAAAGATCTTCACATTGATCTAATTCTTCTTCTTGCTCGTGTCCAAATTTGTTACTTCAGATTTCTTTTCATAATTAGTTTTGAAATGACATTCACTTAGATATCTTATAACATCCATTCTATAACATTCATCATCTCTACCTTTTGCAGGATTGATCTTAAAATAAATATTGAAAGTAACCATTTGATCATTGATGCACATTGTTAATTCCCCCTTCCATGCATCTATCATTGCTCTTCTTGTGGCTAGTAATGGTCTCCCTAAAATGATAGGTATCTCTTTATCTTCCTCCATATCTAACATAATGAAAAAAATAGGAAAGATAAATTGATCCACTTTCACTTGGACATGTTCTATAACTCCTTTTGGGTACATTATCAAACAATCAGTTAATTGCAGAGTTACATGAGTAGGGGCTATTTCTCCTAATCCCAATCTTTTAAATATTGATAATGGCATAAGGTTAATTCTTGCACCTAAATCACATAAAGCTTTCCCATAAAATTTGTCTCTTATTGCACATAGAATAGTAAAGCTACCAGGATCTTTAAGCTTTTCAGGAAGCTTTTTCTGAATTATAACACTGCACTCCTCAGTATGTGCGATAGTCTCATTAGCTTCAAACATCTTTTTCATGTTGAGAATATCCTTCATAAATTTTCCATTACTTGACATTTGTTCTAAGGCTTCAGCAAATGGAATATTAATTGTAAGCTTCTTAAACATTTTCAAAAATTTTGAAAATGGCTTATCAAACTTTTGTTGACTAAGCCTCTGAGGAAATGGAGGTGGTGGTCCTTCCAAATCAATTTTAAGTGGAGAAATAACCTTTCTGAACTTTTTGGAGCGTACTCTTTTGGTTTTTCAATTTCTTCTCTCTCTACTTCAATTTCTTTTTGAACTCCCAACTCTCTTCCGCTTCTAAGTTGAATGACTTTTACTTGCCCTTTATTCTTGTCTTTTGGATTTATTTCAATATTACTAGGAATTGTTCCTTGGGATCTATTACTTATTGAATTTGTTATTTGTCCAAGTTGACTCTCAATATTTCTTATTGTAGCTCCTTGACTTTGTAATTGATTTCCCATTTGTAACCCCACTTCTTCTATAGATAACTTCTTCTCCTTAAATTATGGATTACTATTAAAACCTAGAGGATAGATAGATCTATTTTTATTATTTCCTTGGTTGTTCCAGTTTCCCAATGGGTTTTCTAGGTTGTTCCCCCATTGTTGGTTACTACCATCTGAAGTATTATTCTAGTTAAAATTAGGATGGTTCTTCCAACCTAGGTTATAATAAGTTGAATATGGGTTATTCTGCTTATTATTTATGGCATTCAAAGTTTCTAATGATGCTTGAGAATCTACTATTTGGCCTAATGAATTCTCTTCAATTATAGAAATTAGTTAAGAAAAATTCATTCCAAATTGGTCTAACTTCCTTAAAATTACACCAACTTGACTTGCTAATATAGTAAATGCATCAGACTCATGAATATTGGCTACTTTTTTAAGATTTACCCTCTCATAAGGCCATTAAGAATTCTTGGTAGCCATTTCTTCAATTAAATCATAAGCCTCATGAAACGGTTTCGATATCAATGAACCACAAACAACGACATTAATAATAGATCTAAGAGACCCAACTAATCCATTATAAATAGTTTGAATAATTAAACAATCTGGTATAATATGGTGTGGACATTTTCTTAAAAATTCTTTAAATCGTTCCCATGCTTCATAAATAGATTCCCCCTTAAACTGATTAAAAGATGTAATATCATTTCTAAGCTTGGCAGTTTTTTATGGTGGAAGTTTATTTAGCAAGGGTAATATCATTTCTAAGCTTGGCAGTTTTTTATGGTGGAAAATATTTAGCAAGGAAGTTTTGTGCTATTCTGATAGATCCTCTGATAGATCCAGGTGCTAATGAATGCAATCACATCTTAGTTTTATCTCTCAATGAGAAAGGAAATAACCTAAGCCTTATGACATCATTTGATGCACCATCATATTTAAAAAATTAATTGTAGTGCATAATTCTAGAGAATTGGCAAGATGTAAATTTGGATCTTCAGTTGGTGATCCTAGAAACTGATTATTTGATACAATTTTGATAATATTAGGTTTAAGCTCAGATGAATTAGTCACTACAATAGGTTTTTGAATACTAAAATGAAGTTCATCTACTATAGGGTTGACATAATCTCTTAATGGTCTAAATTCTCGATGAATTTCAACATTTTGATTTTTTTGATATGTCATTTCTGTATTTTTATAGATTCTTCAAAATTTTTAATTTTTCTGCTTTTTATTATTCTCTTAACAATTCTTTCTAATTCAGAATCGTAGGGCACTAGTCCTTCAGAACCTGAACTACGCATACACTAACAATAAAATAAAATAAAATAAAACACACAAATATACTTTATAAATAAAATACTATAATAAGATATTCTTACAATAACTCTTAAATTTTAAATAAGACTTTCTAAAAAATAAATTTGCTTTCAGTCAATCCCCGACAATGACACCAAAAACTTGATCCCGACTGTTTATACGCAACAATATTACAATGCATTTGATTATATTTTTCACTTATTTTTCCTTACTTTGCAACAGTACCAAAAACTTGATTCTGGAGAAAATAAGAATTTAACTTCTTATCTTAATATATATTAGGATACTACACAAGTATACTTATCGTTATCAAGTAATATAGGACATTCTGATTAAGCTCTGAATATCGAACCCATAGGGATTATTCACAATATGCGATAATTAAAGTAACAAACTTTCTACTTTAACAAGACAAATACTTAAACAATAGTTTTTATCACAGGAATAAAATTTAAACCCTTTTTGGTATTTTTAAAAATTGAAAATGAAATTAAAACTTATTAAAGATAACTTGAGTTTATGTAAAAGAAAAGTACTGAATATGAAATATCTTTCTTCTTATCATGAATCAATAATAAGTATAGGAATTCTATTGTGGAAATATTCAAATTGTGCTGTGCCAAATAGGAGCAATATTATTCTTTACCCATACTAGAGATGCTATAAAGAACTTTAGCTAATTTAAAGTTTGAATAGTTCTGAAGACCGGCTAGGCAGGGAAGATACTAGCTCTCACTCTAGAGTTCCCTCGGTTCACTCAACCTAGGGGCTAACATCTCGTATCAAAACCTAAAACAATAAACCAAGTTGGGGGCTTTATGCTATCACTCTAAATTCCTATAATTCTACACCCTTCAAAGATTATTTTCCTATTTATTTTCACTCAATCTTATGAGCTATATTTTCATTCATACAATCTCATGTAATTCTTTCCAATTGTTGACTGAGACAATACCATCTTAGTTCTTACATGTTCTCACAACAAATTTTAACATCTAGATGGGCTAGATCAAGAAGTAAATGAAGTGCATGGAATTAAATCATCACAACATCTTCCAAAATTAAAGATAGGAATGATCTTTTCAAAATGATAGGAATTTCTTTCTCTTCCTCCATATCTAATACAATAAAGTCCACAGGAAAAATAAATTTATCAATTTTTTCCAAAACATCTTCTATAACTCATTTAGGGTAGGTAATTGAATAATTAACTAACTGAAAAGTTACATTTGTAGGTGAATTATCTCCTAAGCCCAACCTTTTGAATATTGATAACAACATAATATTAATACTGGCTTCTAAATCACATAAAACTTTTCCATAAAATCGTTTGCGAATAACACAAGGAATTGTAAAACTTTCAGGATCTTTATGCTTTTCAGGAAGCTTTTTCTGAACTATAGCGCTACACTCTTCCTTGAGTGCAACAGTCCAATTATCTTCAAACTTTCTTTTCCTATTAAGTATATCTAACATGAACTTCACATAGCTTGATATTTATTCCAAATCCTCAACAAATGGAATGTTTATCGTTAAATTTCTAAAAATTTCTAAGAATTTCGATAATTGATTATATCTATGTTTCTGCTTTAATCTTTGAGGAAATGGATGTTATGGTCTTTCTACAGTGATTTTCATTGGTTTAATATGATTTTCTGACTCAAAATGAAAATCTTCATAAGAATTTTTATTTTCCACCCATCTTTTTCAACTTCAACTTTTTGTTGAACTCTATTTTCTAATTTTTTTCCACTTCTCAATTAAGTAACTTTAATTTTCTCTTTGTTTTGATCTTTAGGATTGAATTCAACATTACTAGGCTATGTTCCTGGAGGTCTATTGCTAAGTGCAGTAGCAATACATCCCATTTGATTTTTCATGTTTCTGATAGCAACACATTGACTTTGTAATTGATTACACATTTGCAATATTTATTCTTCCATTTATAGCTTTTTCTCCTTACTCTGCAAATTATTAAAATATGGGGGGTGTCGGCACTATTTTTGGTGTGGGGTTTGC
>NW_018242820.1:0-1485 GCF_001263595.1 Phalaenopsis equestris
TAATGATATAAAAGTTAGTTCAATCCAAGTCAAATAAAGCTAAGATCAAGTCATTAAACCATTTTTTGAAGATTTCCAAACACGTTTGGAATGTCAAACGAATGTCGAATCTGACAAATTAATAGTTGAATCAAGTGTCTCGATAAGACGAATTCAACGAGCCCAAAATCTCCCAATTTTGACATCATTAAGACATCCAAATGTCCATTAAACACTTTCTAATTGAAAGAAGATCCCCAAACTGTCATATAAAATTTTTTCATATTCTTGCATTAATTGTACTTATAACACTATAAATAGAGCCCCACCACTCTTTTGAGGGAGAAAATTAAAATAAGACTTAAACCTAGAGAGAGAGAGAGTCTTAGACCTTGAGGAAGAGCTGCAACTCAGTGTCACCGCCGACCGTCATTGACCACTGCTGATTGTCGTCGAACCTCGTTGACCTTCGCCAACTGCAGTCGACCACTTCCTATCGTCGTCGACCACAACCGACAGCCGTCGACCACCGCTTACCGTCGTCGACCACCGCCGACCTTCGTTGACCTCCGACAACCGTCATCGACCACTGTTAAACCCCATTGATCACCGCAAATTATCGTAAATCACCACAAACCATACGCCGTCTATCGATGCTGTAATCTGAAAAAAATAGTTACCATTTCTCGTCTGTGGGGTAAGAGATTTCTGTAATCATCAATCAATAGTGGATTTTGGGATAAGGCCAAGCCCCGTGGATTTTCCCTTTACCGGTTTTCTACGTAAAAAATTCTTAAGTCATTACTGCTTGTTTCTCTTTCATTGTCTATTTGCTGAATTCTTGTACAACATTAAGACGATAATCAACTATTCTATCACCGTAAATTTTCTAGCACTCATCATTACTTAAAATTTACTTAAATTACTATAATATTTCGTAAATAAAACTCATTAATCTCAAGTTGCTATCAAGAATTTTTTATTTTTATTTTTTTACAGAATTCAACCAAGCACTCTAAACCATTTTTCAAGCGACAACTCAACTTATATCAGAAAACATTAAATACGGAGTTTACATACATATAAATTCTTAATACAAATGTATTATACACTATACTACATATGAGTACAATAATATGTAACATTGTAATATAAAAATCATGCATACATTCGAACTCCACAAATAATATTGTGTCACTAAAGAGAGTTATCACTCTTTTGGGCTTTACCGATCAAATTCCCCTCAAGAAAGTCATTCGGATAAGAGAAAATCTTAGGTCAGGACTCCGGATCATCCGTCAGAATCCAATAAACCCATTACAATACACTATAATTAATCTACTTTATACATCAAATGCAACCAAAATACTGCCCTAATATTTTCTCTTCGGATGCAGTTGTGTTTGAAAATCAAACCCTCGGATTCATTGCTATAGCCAAGAATTGTAGGTCCCTGTCATTTTTTGATGGAGGCAGTAAATTTCACATGCATGTGATGACATGACA
>NW_018242821.1:0-1775 GCF_001263595.1 Phalaenopsis equestris
GTACTTTTGATGCAAGAGTTTGATTTTGTACTAGTAGATAAGAAATAGACATATAATCAAATTGCTACCAATTTATCTAAGCTAGAACAGGAAGAAATGCTTGATTTGGAAAAAGAAATTAATGAAACTTTTCATGATGAATAAGTTTATGTTGTAAAATGATGAGAAATGCATTAGTATGCTGAGTTGACCTCACTTTTGGTTAAGGTTTAGTTTTCCTCTTTAGTAGCCTAGGGTCAAGCAATAGAACTTTCCTGCGGACTATTCCTAGAATGCTAGAAAAAGAACCCTCACTATTAGAAATAAATTCTAAACTCTTCCTTGCTGAACTTGAAGTTTCACAAATTGGTCATAACCTCTACCACTTAGTAGGTGGGGTCAGTATGGAGGATCATAAGGAGAGTCCCCATAAAACTGCTTGACCTTAGGGCTAACACTGGGTGTTGGTCTAGAGCAAGTTCACTCACTTACACTCCCTATCACCTAGATTCACTTGCAACTCTAAACCCAAAATTGTTGACTTTGATCCCTTGATCTCTTGGGAGACTCATGTAGTTGGTTACGTAGACCCACTATCCCTAGGCTAGGGTTTAGTTAAGGCCAGTACATAGAGGACCCAAATGGGGATTTAGTTGGTCAATAGCTCATACACAGTGGTTGGCACCCCAATTCAACCAAAAAATCCAACTTGGCCTTTAATCCCTAAATTCATCCAAATTACTTAAATGCCCTTGAAACTCTAAATTTTGCTAAAATTCCCAAATTCACCCAAAATATCCAATTTTTTTCAAAAATCATTTCAAACCATTTCAAAATAACCAATTATCCCAAAATCACCGAAAATTTCCAAAATTACCAAAATTACAAAAATACCCTTGGCGGCCCAAACTTTCCCAAAACATCCAAAATCACTTCAAATGTCTCAAAAACCAACTTTAACCCTTCAATTGAACCCAATTTGACTAATTTGACCGTTTTGACCAAAACCCCCAAATTGTCTTTAAAGGCCCACTTTCCCCAAATTCATCCCAAATGACCATAAATTTTACCCCAATTCCCCTCAATTTCAACTCTAAACTCAATTTAATCTTTAATATGATTAATACAAGTTAAATACAAGCCTAATTGACCCATTCTTTGAGCTCAATTTTGATCTAAATCAAAACACACAATTTTGGCCAACTTTGGTCGTATGACCTGATTACATCTAATTGAACCCGATAGCATACTCAATAGCCCCAATTTGAATCCTAAATCCTTCCTAAAAATCCCAAATATCAAATTAGTCCTTTAATTATCCTTTTCAAGCCTTAATTTTACTCAATTTTAACCCAAGTCCAAAATTCCCAAATTTGCCCCAAATTTGATATGTCTCCAAATGTCACCTAATTGAATGTCCAAACCCCAAAATTGACAGCCAATTGACGTTGGGAACTCTTCATGATATTCCTATAGATGATTTTAAACCATCAATTTGGGCTTACCCAAACCTTAGCCCAACTTAAACCCAAGTCTAACCCAACACCACCAAATTTGCCAAATGCCCAAAATCCCTCTAATTAAACCTCCAAATCAATTTAACATCACTCCAAACCTTTTAAAAACCTCCTGTGACAATCATCTACATAATATTAACCAATTAATTGAGCTCAATGTCATTTCTAACCTAACCCAAACCCAACTTCTAGTCATTTTGACTCAAATTGAACGCCTTCACCAAAATTGACTTAACCGTTATTATCTCCACAACCACTAAGCACACCCTATTGACCAAG